>NW_011494639.1:2595048-2601953 GCF_000754665.1 Bison bison bison | reverse complement strand
TTGGAAGTTCCGGTTCACGTACTGTCAAAGCCTGGCTTGGAGAATTTTGAGCATTGCTTTGCTATTGTGTGAGATGAGTGCAATTGTGCAGTAGTTTGAACATTCTTTGGCATTGCCTTTCTTTTTAATTGGAATGAAAACTGACCTTGTCCAGTCCTGTAGCCACTGCTGAGTTTTCCAAATTTGCTGGCATATTGAGTGCAGCACTTTCATAGCATCATCTTTTAGGATTTGAAATAGCTCAGCTGGAATTCCATCACCTCCACTAGCTTTGTTTGTAGTGATGCTTCCTAAGGCCCACTTGACTTCACATTCCAGGATGTGTGGCTCTAAGTGAGTGATCACACCATCATGATTATCTGGGTCACGAGGATCTTTTTTGTATATTTCTTCTGTGTATTCTTGCCACCTCTTCTTAATATCTTCTGCTTCTGTTAGGTCCGTACTGTTTCTTCCCTTTATTGTGCCCATCTTTGCATGAAATGTTTCCTTGGTATCTCTAATTTTCTTGAAGAGATCTCTAGTCTTTCCCATTCTATTTTTTTCCTCTCTTTCTTTGCACTGATCACTGAGGAAGCCTTTTTTATCTCTCCTTGCTATTCTTTGGAACTCTGCATTCAGATGGATATATCTTTCCTTTTCTCCTTTGCCTTTAACTTCTCTTCTTTTCTCAGCTGTTTGTAAGGCCTCCTCAGACAACCATTTTGCCTTTTGCATTTCTTGGGAATGGTTTTGATCACAAACTTATGTACAATGTTATGATCTTCTGTCCATAGTTCTTCAGGCACTCTCTATCAGAGCTAATCCCTTGAATATTTGCCACTTCCACTGCATAATCATAAGGGATTTAATTTAGGTCATACTTGAATGGTCTAGTGGGTTTCCCTACTTTATTCAATATAAATCTGAATTTTTCAATAAGAAGTTCATGATCTGAGCCACAGTCGGTTCCTGGTCTTGTTTTTGCTGACTGTTTAGAGCTTCTCCATCTTCAGCTGCAAAGAATATAATCAATCTGATTTTGGTATTGACCATCTGGTAATGTCCATGTGTAGAGTCGTCTCTTGTATTGTTTGAAGAGGGTGTTTGCTATGATCAGTGTGTTTTCTTGGCTTCATTTTGTACTCCAAGGCCAAACTTGCCAGTTACTCCGGGTATCTCTTGACTTCCTACTTTTGCATTCCAGTCCCCTGTGATGAAAATGTCATCTTTTTTGGGTATTAGTTCTAGAAGGTCTTGTAGGTCTTCATAGAACCGTTCAACTTCAGCTTCTTTGGCATTAGTGGTTGGGGCATAGACTTGGATTACTAGCTAGTGTAATTACTGATTATTGGCTAGTGTTTATGAAAAAAATCAGACAAAAGAGAACTTTCAGATGGGCTCTAGGCATTCTTTGTGGATTTTATTATAACTGATTAATTTAGAGCTCAACACATTAATTTTTAAAAGAATATAGTTAACCTCCTTAGTAGGATTGTGCTAAGTGAAATCTGTGATTCTGTGGACAAGGACCAAGTTGAAATTCACGTCTCTCTCCTTCATTTCTTCTTTCATTCCAGCCTTTTTCCTCCAAATATGCATTGAATGGTTATCATACCAGATTCTGTAATTTTGAGACAATTCAAAAACATATAAAACAAAAATCTGTCACTTTAAGAAGGTCACAATCTATCAGACAAAACATACAATTTGATTATTATTAATATAAAATGATGTAACAGTTTAGTGATAGAAATAGATATATAGGCTGTGAGGGGGGAATTTACTTACCTTGGCATTCACTCTCTCTCTCTCTCTCACACACACACACATTTATGTGACATGACCATTCCATATCAAACTTTAAAGAAAAATTTTGAGCCACTCTGAAGCATTTTCAAAGGACTAGGTTTACATACAAATAACACCATTCTCATTGTTTTTTGAAAGCAGATACAAATCTGTTTATAAAAATATTCCTAGACTTTTGCCGTCACTATCATTGGAGAAATTAAGAGTAATAAAACCACATTTAAAACTATTTTAGATGGAATGGCCATCTGATTTTGGTGAAAATGAAGAGAGGCAGGCATTTTTCATATACTTCTGGCTAAGAGTGAAAGTTCGTACAACCTTTCTGGAGAGCAATAGGGCATGATTTATCAGAAGGTTAAAAACTGTGTATACCTAGATCTGGCAACTCATCCTAAGAAAATAACTGAGGATGAATGCAAACATTCAGGTTTTAGTGCATATACATTTGGGATTGTTAGCTTTTTTGTTGTTGTTAAATTGACCCTTTTATCAGTAGGTAAGGTCCAGCTTTATTTCTAAAGGCTGTGGATGAAGTAAAATTCTGTCAATCAGTGGAGGGATATAAATAAGTCAATTCCTGTTATAACAAGTGAAAGCCTGGACAAATATGTTCTTTAACTTATTACTAAAAACAGTTGCATGAATTCTGCTTAAACAAGAGCAGGTACCTGTTAGTAAAAGCATATATTTGTAGAGTTAGCTTCCTATTATCAATAGTCTGAGAGGCATAACTTCTGACATTAGTCACAGAACAAACAAAAGTAAACTTTACACATTGTTCATAATCATATTAAGGGTTTATACCATATAAATTTTTTCTGTAAAATTCGTATGATTTATAATCCTGCTGGATACATTTTATTGCCTTCCTACAGTTTTGTGCTTTTTCTTAATATCATTTTTGAGCACCCCTTTGAGTTTATATTATAGCATTTAGAAATTATCAGTACTAAATAACTAAGTAGAATGACAGACAAAATAGAGAAACTAAACTACATCGCCTTCTTTAGACCAACTCTTCCTTACTCAGTTACCCAGATATTTTGATGAGAATTAAAGGTTCAAGGTTGTGCTGACACCTTGTGTCTAAATAAATTTGAGAGAAGTTTGTAAAGTTAAAAGAATCCGAATTGAAACTTAATGCATAGCAGTATCTGCTTCATCAATCCAGTGGTCTAAATTTTTCTTAATTATGGTCAATCACCTATTTACCTTCCATTTTCTATCATTTGATATTGCAATTTATACAAATGTTCATGTTCCAAGTAATGAAATCATAATATAAAAGTAGATCTCTTTCAAACAAATATGGCTGCAAATTCTCCGCTACTCTTCCCCTTAATAGGTGGAATCTAATTTTACTCCCCTTAAACCTGGTCTGGCCACAGTGACTTACTTGGCAAATACAATCAGGCAAAAGTGACATTCAGGGACCTTTGAGGCTGTGTCAAGAGAAGCCTTGGAGCTTCCTCCTGGGCCCCAGGACACTCATTCTTGGACCCCTGAGCTTCTAATTTTAAGTCCGACTACCTTGAGGCCACCACGCTGTAAGGATACCCAAGTCAGCTCCTACTCTATTTTAGCTTCCAGCCAGCCCTTCAAGTTCTACCTGCTGAAGCCCCAGACATCCAGAGTAGAAATGAACCCTCCCCACTGTTTAATGTCTGAATTCCAACCCATGGATTCATGAGCAGAACAAATGATCGTTATTTTGAGTAGTTGCACAGCATGGATAACTGAACAGAATTTGGTGTCAAGAATGGGATGCTGGTTTGGGACGAGGTGGTAGGTGGAAACTGGAATGGGCTCAGGAGACTCTTCATAAGGCCTTGAATAATGGTGGGGGATTGCTACCAGAGGCAGGAAGAAAGGGCACACACGTTCTCTCCTGGTAGCCAAACTGTGGCCTGTGGTAATGTGGGAGAGAGATCTCGAGCATCTGGCTGTATAGATTTCCAAGCAGAATCCTCAAAATGCCACTTGGCTTTTCCTAGTTGCCTATTACAAAATATGAGGAGTGAGGGGAAAAAATTAAAGAAGGAACTGTTTAATTTTTGAGAATCTAGAGAAACCTGTTAAGGAGCAGGCCTTTTTTAGGTTTGAAAATAAAACTGTCTTATCCCCAGGTTCTTTCAGCAGAAGATTCTCAGTGTAAGAAATGGCTTCAGAGCAAATGAACTCTTGATATGCATCTGGATGGATCTCATGATCATTGTGAACCAGTGACTATTATGAGCCTTTTCTTCCAGACTTCTCTATTTTGAATGGCAGTGTTTATTGGAGTTACCTTACGGCAGATAGCTTGTATCTTTATTTCCCAGGTCTTCAGATGGGTAGCAATTGCATGTAAGCAGTGGCATTAAAGCACTTCATTCTGATATACATGATGAGATGCTGGACTTTGGGTCAGTGCTGAAACAGGATGAGACTTTTGGGATTCTTAAGATGGGGTAAGCGTATTTTGCACTTTCAATAAATATAAATAATGTGGCCAGAGGACAAACTATGGAAGACTGAAGATGGCTGTGAATTCCTTGCTACTCTGACCACTGATAGGCGGAGTCTACTTCCTTCTTCTTGAATCTGGCCTGGTTTTAGAGACTTACTTAACAAATAGAAGGTGGTAGAAATGATGTTTTGGGACATTCTGAGGCTAGTTCATAAGAAGACTTGCAGCTTTCTGCCAGGCCTCTGACGACACTTGTTTTAGAGCCCTGACTGCCATGTAAAAAGTCTGAAAATGCAGAGGCTGTCATGCTTTGAGGATGCTCAAGCTGGGACAGGCTGGGTGCAGAGAGAGAGACAGGGCTGGGGCAGGTCGTGGGGCCTCCAAACTTTAGGATCATCCCAGCTAAGACCTTCAGAATCACTGAGCACACATGAGCTTTGCACCTTGTCTCAATTCCTGACCTACAGATTTATGAGCAAAATATGTGATTTTTTTTTCCAACAAGGCATATAATTTGAGGGTTGCTTTTTATTTAACAATAATTAAAACATCCCCCCTTGTTCTCAGGGATCCCATAGCCATTTCGTGATCTGGACCTGGTTTGGTCCTACCTCAGTTCATCAGAAATGTTGTTTTATCCTTAAACTGCACTGCATGGCAGTTCATTCTTGCCCCTTCCCCTGTGAAATGGAGCCTCAGCTCATGTGCATATCAATAGATTCGAGGCAATTCAATGGAAGTCAAGCTGACTGAATCTACACTTTAGTACCTGTGAACTCGGCTCAGCTCAAAAAATATTCTAGTGGTGACAAGGGTTAAAGAGAAGCTCCTGCCCAAATAAAGCGGCCTGCTAAGGGCAAACATATTTAATGAACACATACATGGACTGAAGTGATTAAAAACAATATTTAATGTATAATAAGTATATTTTAGTTTCACAGTCAACATTTAAGCCAGGTAACATTTTTAGAACTCCAGAGTATACACACTCATTCAAACCCTAAAGATGCTTAAGAGTAAATGCTGCACCTGAAGTTTTTCTAGACGATATCAGGATTCAGCCCCAGATTCAGGCTATGTCAGAAGAAACATATAAAGTGTTTTCAGAGGAAGGAACCAGAAAGGTAATTTTCCTTGAGAGGAACTGATGCCTAGATACAGCCAAGAGTTACTCAGTCAGCCTTAGAGGTAAATCTCATTGACCTTTGCGGTGTCTTGGGATGCATCTACGAGGATGAGGCTCGAGGATCTGTATGTTTAACACTCCTCCCCGCTCCCCCCTACCCAGGGTGATTCTCAAGCACGTGGAAGTCTGAGAGCGGCTGATTTAAGAACTGTGATGCCTGTTTTTCTTTTTCTGTATGCCCCTCATCTACTGCCTGATGTCTCAAATGACCTTTGAGACATTTCATTCTGTTGCTGTCACAGACTCCTTTAGAACAAAATCAAAAGCAAGGAGAGAATCGGAAACACCTTTATTGGGAACAAAGTGATTAGATTTGTAGTGGTAATGAGTAGGTAGGTGACCATCCACTAATGGGTTTCAAGAAAAAGAGACTAAAAAGCCTTGAATAATCCAAATGACTTTTCTTTCTTTTCTACGTCTCAAGCCCTAGGCACACGTCTCTAGTTTCTAGTGCATTTGGCATTACTTCAGCTAGCATTTCATTTTCATACCGTGAACCCCAATTTGACATCTTGAAATATAACCCTGTAACTCACATATTATTTCACCCAAAGGTTTTTATGGAAGATAACTTCTTCACTTAATATTGCTGCATTCAGAGCCCCAATCAATCCAATTTGGCAGGTATTTTATTTCAAAACTATCATACGGAGCAATTTCCCCTTCAAGAAATTTTACTCCATTGCTGTCAAAGAGAGATCCATTTAGAGCAAAATCAAAATCAAAATGAAGGAGAGAATCAGAAATAACTTTATTGGGAACAAAGTGATTGTGTTTATAGTGGCATTGAGAAGGCAATGACAAACCTCACTAAAAGTTTTCAGAAAATACGGACTCAAAAATCTTGAACATACCTTGACTAATATGAATAACCAAATTCATTTTTACATTTTAAGATTCCTTATCCCCTACCAATACAATGTTAAAGAAGGTTTATTACCTATTATCTATCTATATTTAATAATGATTCAAAAGAACAAAGATTTTTAATTTTTTAAAATTTATTTATATTTTTATTGAAGGATAGTTGCTTTACAGAATTTTGTTGGTTTCTGTCAAACCTCAACATGCATCAGCCATAGGTATACGTATATCCCCTCCCTTGTGAACCTCCCTCCCATCTCCCTCCCCATCCCACCCCTCTAGGCTGATACAGAGCCCTGTTTGAGTTTCCTGAGCCACACAGCGAATTCCCATTGGCTATCTATTTTGTATATGGTAGTGTAAGTTTCCACGTTACTCTCTCCATGCATCTCACCCTCTCCTCCCCTCTCCCCATGTCCACAAGTCTATTCTCTATGTCTATTTCTCCATTGCTGCCCTGAAAATAAATTCTTCAGTACCATTTTTCTAGAGTCCATATATATGTGTTAGAATACGGTATTTATCTTTCTTTTTCTGACTTACTTTGCTCTGTATAATAGTGATTATACTGATTTACTGGTTTAGTAATATTTTAGTATATTTATATATATA
>NW_011494639.1:2589861-2594948 GCF_000754665.1 Bison bison bison | reverse complement strand
TATATATAAATATATCGTATACTTATATATATTTAGTATATTTTAGTATTTATATTTAGTATTTAACATTGTATTGGTAGGGGATAAGGAATCTTAAAATGTAAAAATGAATTTGGTTATTCATATTAGTCAAGGTATGTTCAAGATTTTTGAGTCCGTATTTTCTGAAAACTTTTAGTGAGGTTTGTCATTGCCTTCTCAATGCCACTATAAACACAATCACTTTGTTCCCAATAAAGTTATTTCTGATTCTCTCCTTCATTTTGATTTTGATTTTGCTCTAAATGGATCTCTCTTTAGTATATACTATATAAAATACACTAGTATATTTTACTATTATTAGTATTACTATTAGTAATAGTACCCTATTAGTATACTAGTATTACTAGTCTATTACCATTAAATATACTAGTATATTTTAGTAAAATCAGTATGTATTTATTACTAACTAGTATGACTAGTTTAAGTTTACTTTGTTGTTGTTCAGTCGCTAAGTTGTGTCTGACTCTTTGCGACCCCAAGGACCACAGCACACCAGGCTTCTTTGTCCATCACTATCTTCCTGTTTGCTCAAACTCATGTCCATTGAGTCAGTGATGCCATCCAACCATCTCATCCTTTGTCGCCCCCTTCTCCTCTTGCCCTCAATTTTTCCCAGCATCAGGATCTCTTCCAGTGAGTCAGCACTTTGCATCAGGCGGCCGAAGTATTGGAGCTTCAGCTTCAGCATTAGTCCTTTCACTGAATATTCAGGGTTGATTTCCTTCAGGATTGACTGGTTTGATCTCCTTGCGGTCCAAGGGGCTCTCGGGAGTCTTCTCCAGCACCACAGTTTGAAAGTGTCAATTCTTTGGCACTCAGCTTTCTTTGGCTTATAGAACAATTCATTAATCAAGATACTACAATGACTCAAAATAAAATTGATTTAAATTATATTTCTAAACATCTTATCCTTTAAGAAGTATTTCAACTCCCACCATCTCCATAAGGCTCTCTCTCCTTGTTCTCAATGACAAAGTAGAGTCAATTGAAGAATCAATGAAAGAGAAGGTCAAATGACTTGGAAAAAATAGGTTGATGCTTAAATCTAGAAGAGAAAGCTGAGGAGCCATAGCAACCCTCCTAAGGATGGCTCACATAATGTAGCTAGGATAAAAATCTGTCAGTTTCTCTAAAGACTTACTTACACTATTTTCTAAAATCATATTACCATCTGAGCCTTTCTATGGCTGTCTTTGCAAATCTGATACTCAAAAGGTTAGGTGTTTCCTTCCTTGTGCAATTAGAATAGAGCAACAGTAAATGGCATTGAGGTCTTGGTAACAGTTACATGGTCCCAAGTGAAGGCTGTCATTTCAAGCATGCTTATTTGATATTGTAAATATGCAACCTTTTCTTTTAAAATCTGTTTTTTTAAATTATTGGATTGTAGTTGATTTACAATGCTGTGTTAGTTTCAGGTGTTTTAAAAGTTGGAACTTGTAACTATTACTAACAAGATTTCAACTGTTATACCTAAGAGCAAGTATATAAAGAAAAACGCCCAAGTAAAACCTGCTAATTTTCACTAAAATATACCTCATTAATCAACTTTGAGTAAGAAACTTTTTTTTAAATTACTCATTCTGTTTCTCTTACTTTTAAGTCAAAAATCCTGTTCAGGGTGACTGCAATGATCCAGAATATCTGTGGCCACTCCAAGCATCTATATCCTGTGCTTATTTTTCTTTTGTAGCCAGAGGGGCTGTCACTCTTTTAGTAAGTATGATTATTCTTTTCTGACTGGTCCCAACTAATAAGACTAAATGATTATACCTGACATTTCCATTTTTTCCCCTTGCTTTTCTCCCTGTAGTGACAGAGGGGTGACAAGAATGTATATATTCCCCAATGATAGCTTATTTATAGCTAGAAGTTTTCAAGAGGAGAGGCCTCTTCTGTATATCTATAGAATATTCTCCATGCATTGAGAGTCTCAAATATAGCAGAAAGGATTATATATTAAATACTTCTCAGGGATGCCCTAAAAGTCTGCATCAGTTACATCCTCCTCTGGATACAGAGTTTAGCAACAGACCCTACAACCAAATTTTAAAAAGCTACTTCTTGGAAGAATTAAGCATACAATTAGATTGTTACATACTCTTGGGCTCTATTCATGGAATGTATGTATTAGTTGACTTTCCTCGTAGAAATATGCTAGTGGGAAAGAAAAATCAAGCATGCTAATAATTAACAATATCAAAGGTCTCATAAAATTATTGGTAGGTTTTAGGGAGGAAGCTTGGAGAAGGAAATGGCAACCCACCCCAGTATTCTTGCCTGGAGAATCCCATAGACAGAGGAGCCTGGTGGGCTACTGTTCATGGGGTCACAAAGAGTCAGACACAACTCAGTGACTCAGCACAAGGGAGCTTGGGAAATTAACTAGTCTGTCCCTTGCCAGGAAAATTTAATTCTCTCCTTGATAGTGATAATCTCATCTTTATCATCAAAGTAGACAGTGCAGTCAATTACATGGATAAACAATCTATTTTAAAGGGTTGAGTTAGAATTAAATATAGTCTAACTACAGACAGTCAGACAGTCTTTCCAATACCTTTGTTCAAAATATTTATAAAAGCTCTTGGTATTTGAAAGCCTCCACTGAATTCTTCCCACTACCTTAGTTATAATTCCTTGAAAATGGGTTTGATCTTCAGAAATATAAAAATATCATTTGGGACCCAGACTTGTGAATAAGATACAAGTTAAAACTGTAAAAGTGAAAATGTTAGTCATTCAGTTGTTTCCGACTCTTTGTGACCCCATGGACTGTAGCCCACCAGGCTCCTGTCTCTGTCCATGGGATTCTCCAGGCAAGAATACTGAAGTGGTTGCCATTCCCTCCTCCAGGGGATCTTCCTGACCCAGGGATCGCCGGCATTGTGGGCAGGTTCTTCACTGTCTGAGCCATCAGGAAAACTAAGTAATATCTCTCAATAGTAGTGTGGCAGATTTTCTTTCCCAGAGATGCCTGCCACTTCACACCTCCCATATTCCCTCCGCTCTTACCTGGATAGACCTTTGCAACTGTGTCAACATGCAGAAAATGGAGGTAGTGACACTCTGTGACTTCTCAGGCTAGGTCATACAAATGCCAGTTCTCCTGGGACACTGGCTCTTCGAACCCAGATACTATGGTACTGGGAAACAAGACAAATTCATGCATAAGCGTCCTAGCTGACAGCTCATTATCAACTGAAAAGAAATTAAGGAAAATGTTATTGGGGGCTGGGGGAAAAGTCCTTTGTTTTGTAGTGGTGGAGAGTTGTCCTCAAAGTCACCTGCAGTAACAGAAAGTAGGAAATATACCTAACGTAGTCAATAATTTAATTAAGGAGATCTGCAGGTAGGGTAGTGAACACGCCACTTGACCTCTCGCTTGGCTGTGCATTAGAAAAGGGATAAGAGAAAGAACAGTTTAAACTTAGAAGAAACCAGCAATTTCTGGGTACAAAAATTGAACTTTCTCATTTTCAGCCTCTCCAGATGGTAAATGACACTCAAATTAAGAAATGGCTTCTAGGAAAATCAATGGTGCTGCAGAAAAATGTGGGCTAAATATGAAACCAAGGACATGACTGGAAATTTCTTTGTTAAGACCTCAGAGAGACAAGATGGTGTTTTATGGACCTTTTCAAATAGACAAAAAAATCTTTCTAAAGATCTTGAGGGCCTTGTCTCATAGCAGCCCCACAGAGATTCCTAGGTCGAGAAGGGCTTTTAAGAAAAGCCCTTCTACATTAAATGGCAAAGAAAGGACTACTCAGAGAGCAGAACTCTCTTTTGAACAGCAGGGTTTAGAGTGGTTATCCTCTGCCTGAACCATCATTATATGGGGAGTCTATACTGAGTATCTAACTTGTCTCTTTAGTTCATAGATCTTCAGAACTCTACTCAAGGAGCTGAATTTGAGGAACTGCTCCCAAGCCTCAACCATGCTTAGACCTGAATGATATGATGAGTCTCAGACTGTCAGTGAATACCATAGTGGTAAGAGGCTTAGGACTCGTGGAAGAGGGGTTGCATGTACTTTGTATGTGGAAGGGATGTAAACTCTTGTGGCCAGAATAGAAACTGTGGCAGATAGCACTATCCAAAGAAGGCCATCATGACATGTATCTCACACATTTTACAGTGTGACATTGACTCTTCCGAGTCATGAAGTCTATGTGCTTTTCTACTAAACAGATAGAACTTTATGACTGTGATGGCCAACAGAGCATGAAGAGGGCGATGCTCTGTGATTTCTGAGGTTAGGTCCTAAAAATGCTACACTTCTGCCTTGCTCTCTTGGGATGCTTGTTCTCAGAGCCCAGCTGCCCGGCTGTGGGGAAGCCAAGGGCCTGGCTGAGTTCCCAGCTGACAGCCAGCATCCACCGTCAGGCATGGGAATGAGCCTTCAGAGGATTCCAGCCTCTAGCCTTCAAGTGACCTCCAGCCTCTGAGGCACCCCAGTTGACACCATGTAGAACAGGGAGAAGCTGTCCCTTCCTTGCCACTCACAAAGTGCAGATTCATGAGTGAAATACAGGGTGGTCAGTTGTTAAGCTACTTTTCATTTTAAGTGGTTTGTTATGCAGCCATAGGATACGGGACAAGGAGAATGGATAAACAGATTGTGGGCTCTCCATCCAATGGAATGTTATCCAGCCATAAACAGGAATGATGCACTGATACATGTAACAACACAGATGAATCTCATAGCTCTTGTGCTCAGCAGAAGCTGGACATGAAGTACAGACTGTGTGATCCCACTTAACTGAAATTCCAGAATAGGTAAAATTAGTATAAGACAAATTTATGGCAGTAGTGGTTGCTTTTAGGTATACCTGACTAAGGGACATCAGGGGACATTCTTGGTGGATGAAAACTGTCTATATCACGATAGAGGTGTGGGGTTCCAAAGATGCATCTATTTGTCTAAATTACTGCTAACATTCATGCATTTCAATGTATGCAAAAATTTACCTTAAAAAACTAAAAATAATAAATAAAAATTAAGGGAGAGTGGGACATGTATATGAATGTATAGATGCTACAAG
>NW_011494639.1:2558404-2589761 GCF_000754665.1 Bison bison bison | reverse complement strand
GCTACAAGAACAACAAAATTTTGATAAGTAGTAAATCTGTACATAAAAGTTCATCTTTTTCTGTTTACTTTGTATTTGTTTTAAATTTCCCATAATAAAACATTTAAAAAGGAAAAACAGTCTGATTTTTCTAAACAATGAAATTTGACTATAAAACAATGAAGTCTTTTTCTTGTATGGTTGCTAGGGAAGCTCTGAAAATATTGAAAGAATATATTTTTAAAATGTTTTGAATAAGGCTGTATTATTCAGATGGATGAGTAGCACACTATGTTTCAAGACTACCAAAGCACAACACTTGATGTAATGTGTAAATGCTTTTGTTTTTAAAATCAGTTTTATTATTTTATATTGTTCAACATGTTACTTTAATCAGCCCATACAATTTTCATTATTTATTTAGTAGTTACTGTCCATCCACCAAACATTTATAGAACAGTAATGGTAGAAACTAGTTCCAAACAGAATTAAAAACACAAACAAAATAAAAATAAACAAAAAGAACTAGTTCCTGATAATGATGTTAACTGGAAGAAGGACAACAGCAATTTAAGTAAGCACAACATTAATTATGGTGGCTCTTTATATTCTAGTGCAAAAATTTTGTTGTCATTTAATTTATTTGAAGTCTCTTCTAATTATTTTATAATAGTCCTCTTCAGTGAGTGGAAAGAGTGTTGGTACTGGAGGAGGGCATGACAACCCACTCCAGTATTCTTGCCTGGACAATTCCATGGACAGAGGAGCCTGGCGGGCTCCAGTCCATGGGGTCACACAGAGTCAGATGTGATTGAAGCGACTAAGCATGCTCGCACGCAGGAGTGTTGGTTAGACACTACGCCATCTTCCCATTGGGTTTAGTGTTACCTAAGGCAATGGCACCCCACTCCAGTACTCTTGCTTGGAAAACCCCATGGACGGAGGAGCCTGGTAGGCTGCAGACCATGGGGTTGAGAAGAGTCAGACACGACTGAGCGACTTCACTTTCACTTTTCCCTTTCATGCATTGGAGAAGGAAATGGCAACCCACTCCAGTGTTCTTGCCTGGAGAATCCCAGGGACAGGGGAGCCTGGTGGGCCACCGTCAATGGGGTCGCACAGAGACGGACACGACTGAAGCGACTTAACAGCAGCAGCAGCAAATGTTTTTTAAATGTTCACCCATGTAACATATATTGCTTGTCCTATATACTATTGGCATGTAACAAACCCCATTTATCTAGACTTCAGATAATTTGCAATTTGATGAGCCATAAATTCATTTCTTCAGTTCAGAGTTTTTTTCCAGACTTTGGACCTACATATGCAACAATCTGTTAGAAATCTCTGGGCTATCCCCACAGACATCTGAAACAAACTTACCTTCAGAGAGGCTCACCCCATTCTCCCTCCTTCAGTAGTCAGCAACATCCTCTATCCATCTGTCCAAACCAGAAATGGAGTATCTTCCCCTACCTCTCCCTGTCTAATCCTCCACATCTAGTCACTCACCAAGGCCTGTTGTCTTTTTGAATATTTTCTCCTCCCCCCTCCCCTGCTATTATCCTAGTCCAAGTCCAAACATTTCTTACCTAGATTACTACAATGACCTAAGTATAGGAGGTTTTGCTTCTAGTTTTTCCCTTTGCTTGAATGCATCCTTCAAATTGCTGCAAGGATGGTCTTAAGAAAATGAAAATCTCATCCTATTGCTATCTAACTTTTCACTCTTCAGGAACCCTCCTCTGCCCATTGGTAAATGAAACTCTCAGAGAGGCAAACACAGTCCTCTATGATCCAGTCCTTGCCCGTCTCTCCAGCATTATCTTTCATCCTACGTCCTCACATGTTATGTTCCAGCCATGATCAAGGACGCGTGGTAATCAAAAAGAAGCATGCTGCCTATGTCTTCATGCCTGTGTTCAATCTGCTACTTCTTCATCGCAAATCCCTAGACAACATGTACTTCTCTTTTCAGATTGTACTCACGTGTTAGATACTTGTTGAAAACTCTACCCTGCCCTCCCCGCTTCCTAATCCCAAAGAAGAACCAACTGTTATAGCTTTTGTAAGCCTCGATACCATTTACAGACTTACAGCCTTGCACCTTAACAATTTTTTGCCTTGTTGGTTTTCAGGCCTAAGTAAAAAAGTGGGTTTTTTAAAATATTTCACTTTTATCAAATAATAAGAAAAAATTGATATCATAGAATCTACAGTATAGATTCAGATAATGGTTAAAGTCCTTTGACAGGATGAGTGTTTCTACAAAGAAAATTTTGCACACTTCAATCTCTCTCACATACGCACACATGTAGTCTGAAATCCTATCACTTATAAAGCTGATATTCAAAATAAATATTCTAGAATACTGTTTCTGATTCATTAACAAAATCTCCACTGAAGTTTAACATAGTTTTTTTGCTTTCGAATTCTCTGGATATCTATATGCATGTATGGTATGCAGTATATGGCAACTTCCAGTTAACAGAATGTGACACTAATTTGGGTGAACATCTGTACTGCATAGTTTAAGGACAGCTATAGCAAAATACTGCCCAGTGGTTAAAAATAATTCTCAAAATTTTTGGTTTATTTAAATAAAACTTTAGCTCAGAATTTCTTAAATAATTAAAATTGAATCCTCATAATCATTTTGTGATTCAAAAATAAGGAAAATAAGATGAGTGGTATAAAATGTAGAGTCATAAAGTAAGCCCTTATCATGTTATGACCCATAATAAATGATTAAGTAATGGTTTTGATCTCACAAATTATGATGATATTAAGGTAGTTCCAAAAGATCTAGAGAATGGAAAAGATGTAAAATAGGATTTTTGGAAGGTATTAGTAGTTTTAGAATAAAAATCATTGATTTAATAATGTCTCTCAAGCACATGAAGTTACTATGCTAAAGCTCATGAGTTTCCTTCCATTAAGCCTGAATAAATGGAAATAAATGAAAGTGCATAAACATTTAAAAAGTAAGTGCTAGATAATCTCAGCCAAGTCATTTAAAACTCTTAACTCTGCTGAGTAAGGGTATGGTCAGGCCTCTCAAGATGGCTGTTCTCTTGCTCTCTGTCCATCCCCTGCCTGACCAGCACCTGACTGAGCTACCTACACACTTGCCTCTGCCCCAGATAATGATTATTCTTATCAAAGGGGTGGTGAGGGGCATTCCTCTTTACTGGTTTCCCTAATAACTAATAAGCCCACCTGACATCAATGACAACTCCCCTGTAACTGGTAATCTGTCCACCCCCCACCCCCCAGGAGCAAAGCCTGCCACCATGTCCTGCCCCTCGCCAGGCTACCCCATTCATTAAACCACTGATATCTCTGTTGCTGACTCCAGGCACTTTGTTCAGTCTTGAAGCTGGGCAAGCCCATGCCTCGTAAGCCTGTGTGATGCAGCCCAACAGTTAAGTCATATCTCCAGATGAGAAAATAAGTTCAAAGGTTTAAAACCTTTCCAAGGACTTCTGGTTTCAGTTCCAAAATATAGAGCTTGGAAATTGTCACTTATATCCTTAAAATAAGAAATAAATGAACAAAGTGGAAATCAACTACTTTTCTTGATTTGGAAATTAAATAACATGCTTCTAAATGATACATATGACAGGTAAGACATCTCAAAAGAATTTAAAAAAATATTTAAACTAAATGAAAATAAAAAATAACAGTTTATCAGAACTTCCTTGGTGGTCCAGTGGTTAAGACTCCATGCTTCGATACAGGGGGTGAGGGTTCAATGCTTGGTCAGTGAGCCAAGGTCCCACATGCTGCTTGGGGTGGCCAAAAACTAAAAAACACCCCAAAATACAACTTATCAAAATTTGTGAGGTACAGTGAAAGCAGTGCTTAAAGGGAAAATTTGCAGCTTTAAATGTATATACTAGAAAAGAAGAAAGTTCTAAAACCAATCATCTAAATTTCCACCTTAGGAAACTAGGGGGAAAAAAAGACCAATTTAAAAGTAAAGCAAGAAGAATAAAATAAATAATAAAAACTGAGCTGAAACCTATGAAACAAAATAAGAAATCAATAGAGAAAATCAACAAAACCAAAAGATGGGCTCACAAAATGTTTATGAAATTAATAAACCTCTAGGCCAGCTATCACAGGAAAAACAAAAAGGAAGATACTAATATCAGAAATGAAAGAAGGAACAGCCCTGTAAGTCCCATGTACATTGAATGGATAATAATGGAATATAGCTATATAAATATAATGACTCTGTGCCCACAAATGTGATAACTTAGATGAAATGGGCAAATTCCTTGAAAGACACAAAGTACCAAAACACACAAAAAGAAACAGATGATCTGAATAGGGCTTAGCCTATTAAAAAATTGAATCAGTAACTTAAAACCTTCAAAAAAATAAAGAACCATGCCCAGATGGTTTTACAGATGAACTTTAACAAACATTTATGAAGCTGAATTACCTCAGTACAAAAACCAGATAGACATTGCTGCTAAGTCGCTTTAGTCATGTCCGACTGTGCAACCCCACAGACGGCAGCCCACTAGGCTCCTCTGTCCCTGGGATTCTCCAGGTAAGACTACTGGAGTGGGTTGCCATTTCCTTCTCCAATGCATGAAAGTGAAAAGTGAAAGTGAAGTCACTCAGTCGTGCCCGACTCTTAGCGACCCCATGGACTGGAGCCTACCAGGCTCCTCCGTCCATGGGATTTTCCAGGAAAGAGTACTGGAGTGGGGTGCCATTGCCTTCTCCGAGATAGACATTACAAAGTACGAATCTACAGACCAATATTTGTCATAACACAGACGCAAAATGCTCAACAAAATATCAGCAAATTGAGTACAACAATATATAACAAGAATTATACACCATGACCAATTGATATTTGCTCCAGATATGCAAGGCTGGATCAACATTAGAAAATTAACCAACATAATCTACTATTTTAGTACGCTAAAGCAGAATCATATGATCAGTATCAATTAATGAAGAAAAAGCATTTGACAAAATTTAAAACCTATTCATGATAAAAACTCTCAGTAAACTAGTAGCAATGGATAACTTCCTCAAACTGAAAGAGTATCCACAAAAACTCTACAGTCTGACATCCTTATGCTGAGAGACTAGACAAACTCCCCCCAAGATTGGGAACAAGGCAGTGATGTCCTCTGTCAACACTCCTTTTCAATATTTTACTGGAAGTATCAGATAGTGCAGTATGGAAAGAAAAGGAAATAAGATATACATAGGAGAAAGGAGAAATAAAACTATCTTTGTTTGCAGATGACTTGACTGTTTATGTAGAAAATCCCAAAGAACTAACAATAAATACTCTTAAACTACTAAGTGAGTGTAGAAAGGTCACAGGACACAAGATTAATATACAAATCAGTGGTTTTCCAACATATGAATAATGAAAACTGGAATATGAAATTAATTGAATTAAAGACAATGCAATTCATAATAGGACTAAAAAGAAAAGAAAGACCCTGGTGCTAGGAAGATTGAAGGCAAAAGGAGAAGAGGGGCAGCAGAGAATGAGATGGTTAGATAGCAACACTGACTCAATGGACATGAATTTAAGCAAACCCAGGAGTTAGCAGGGCTTCCTGCTAGTGGCTCAGCTGGTAAAGAATCTGCCTGCAATGCAGGAGACCTGGGTTCAATACCTGGGTTGGGAAGATACCCTGGAGAAGGGAATGACTACCCACTGTAGTATCCTGGCCTAGAGAATTCCATGGATAGAGCCAGATATCCACCTAGAGCCAGACATCCTGGAATGTGAAGTCAAGTGGGCCTTAGGAAGCATCACTACAAACAAAGCTAGTGGAGGTGGTGGGATTCCAGTTGAGCTATTTCAAATCCTAAAAGATGATGCTGTGAAAGTGCTGCACTCAATATGCCAGCAAATTTGGACAAATCAGCAGGGGCCACAGGACTGGAAAAGATGAGTTTTCATTCCAATCCCAAAGAAAGGCAATGACAAAGAATGTTCAAACTACCGCACAATTGCACTCATCTCACACGCTAGCAAAGTAATGCTCAAAATTCTCCAAGCCAGGCTTCAACAGAACATGAACTTCCAGATGTTCAAGCTGGATTTAGAAAAGGGAGAGGAACCAGAGATCAAATTGCCAACATCCACTGGATCATGGAAAAAGCAAGAGAGTTCCAGAAAAACATCTATTTTTGCTTTATTGACTACACCAAAGCATTTGACTGTGTGGATCACAACAAACTGTGGAAAATTCTTCAAGAGATGGGAATACCAGACCACCTTACCTGCCTCCTGAGAAACCTGTATGCAGGTCAAGAAGCTAACAGTTAGAAATGGACATGAAACAACAGACTGATTCCAAATTGGGAAAGGAGTGTATATCAAGGCTGTATATTGTCACCCTGCTTATTTAACTTAGATGCAGAGTACATCAGCGAAATGCTGGGCTGGATGAAGCAGAAGCTGGAATCAAGATTGCCAGGAGAAGTATCAATAACCTCAGATAAACAGATGACACCACCCTTATGGCAGAAAGTAAAGAACTAAAGAGCCTTTTGATGAAAGTGAAAGAGGAGAGTGAAAAAGTTGGCTTAAAACTCAACATTCAGAAAACTAAGATCATGGCATCCAGTTCCATCACTTCATGGCAAATAGATGGGGAAATAATGAAAACAGTGACAGACTTATTTTTGGGGAGCTCCAAAATCACTGAAGATGGTAACTGCAGCCATGAAATTAAAAGAGGCTTGCTCTTTGGAAGAAAAGCTATGACCAACCTAGACAGCATATTAAAAAGCAGAGACATTACTTTACCAACAAAGGTCCATCTAGTCAAAGCTGTGGTTTTTCCAGTAGTCATGTATGGATGTGAGAGTTGGACCATAAAGAAAGCTGACTGCCAAAGAACTGATACTTTTGAATATAGTATTGGAGAAGACTTTTGAGAATCTCTTGGACTGCAAGGAGGTCCAACCAGTCCATCCTACAGGAAATCAGTCCTGAATATTCATTGGAAGGACTGATGCTGAAACTGAAGCTCCAATACTTTGGCCATCTGATGGGAAGAACTGACTCATTAGAAAAGACCCTGATGCTGGGAAAGATTGAAGGCCTGAGGAGAAGGGGATGACAGAGGAAGAGAAGGTTGGATGGCATCACCAACGCAATGGACATGAGTTTGAGCAAGCTCTGGGAATTGGTGATGGACAGGGAAGCCTGGTATGTTGCAGTCCATGGGGTTGTAAAGAGTCGGACATGACTGAGCAACTGAGCTGAATTGAGGAGATAGCGCCTGGTGTGCTACACTCCATGGGGTCACAAAGAGTCGGATATAACTTAGTGACCGAACAACACAACAATTGAAAGAAAAGAAATATTAGGGATGTCCCTAGCAGTTAAGTGGTTAAGAATTCACACTTCTATACTGCTGGGGGCAGGGGTTCGATCCCTGGTTGGAGAACTAAGATTCTTGCTGCCGTGTGGTAAGGTGGATGAAGAAAACAAAAAAGAAAGAAATATTAGATATGAGTCTACCAAAGTATGTATAGGAGCTATATGTGGACAATTATAAAGATCTGATGAAAGAATCATCTAAAGATCTAAATAAAAGAAGAAATATTTTGTGTTCCTGAATTAAAAGATCAGTGTTATGAAGATGTCAGTTTTTTCCAAGTTGATCTTAAAATCCAACCCAATTCCAAGTAAAATTGCAATGAACTGTTTTGTAGGTATTGACAAACTGATATTAAAGTTTGTACAGAAAGGCAAAAGATCTAGAATAACCAACATGATCCTGAAGAAGAACGAAGATAAGAGTATGTACAGCACTCGATTATCAAGACTTATTGTAAGGCTACACTAATTAAGACAGTATGGTATTTGTCAAAGAATGGACTTGCAGTTCAATGGAAAAGAACAGAGGGCCCAGAAATAGGCCTATGCAAATACAGTCAACTCATATTTAAAAAGGAGAAAGGCCATTCAATGGAGAAAAGATAGTGTTTTCAACAAATGGTGGTGGGATAATTGGACAATCAAATGCAAAAACAATAAAAATTATTATAGAAAATAAAGGAGAAAATCAGGTAACCATGGATTCGGTCAAAAGTTTTTAGATAGAAAACCAAAAGTATAACCCATGAAGAAAAGCACAGATAAGATTAACTTTATTAAAATTAAATACTTCTGCCCTGTGAAAGACAATGTTAAGAGAATGAAAAGACAAGCCACAGATTGGGAGAAAATATTTGTACAACATATTATCTGATAAAGGATTTGAATGTGAAATACACAAAAAAACCCTTAAAATTCAGCATTCAGAAAACAAACAAACCAATTTAAAAATGAGCAACGATCTGAATATATACTTCAGTCAAGAAAATGTACAGATGGAAACCATATATCCCATCTGTAGGGAACTGCAAATTAAAACAACAGTGAGATATGTACCTATTACAGTGACTGAAATCCAAAAAACTACCAATTGCTCACAAGGGTGTGGAGCAACAGGAATTCTCATTCATGCTGGTGGGAATGCAAAATGCTGCAGCCACTTTGGAAGAGTTTGGCAGCTTCTTACAAGGCTAAACACAATGTTAACATACAATCCAGCAATTGCAGGCAGATATTTACCCAATTTTAGTTTGAAAATGTATGTCTATATAAAAACCTGCACACAAATGTTTGTAGCAGCCTTATTCAGAGTTGACAAAAACTGGAAGCAACCAAGAAGTGTTTCAGTAGGTGAGAGTATGAACAATGGATAAACTATACATGGGTGATTTTTTAATACATATTGCTAAGTGAAAGAAGCCAGTTTGAAAAGGCTATACACAATATTATTCCAATTATATGGCCTTCTAAACAAGGCCAAAAATGATGGTAAAAAGTAAATGCTTGAGGCTTGAGGTGAGAAGAAGAGGGTTGAATAGTTAAACAGAATTCTTTTTTTCAGGATGAAACTATTCCACATATTGTGATAATAGATACATGACACTGCGTGCTAAGTCGCTTCAGTTGTGTCTGACTCTTTGCCACCCTAGGGACTGTAGCCCACTGGGCTCCTCTGTCCATGGAATTCTCTAGGGAAGAATACTGGAGAGGCTTGCCATGCCCTCCTCCAGAAGATCTTCTCGACTCAGGGGTCAAACTCCCATCTCCTGCAACTAACTCCTGCATTGCAGGCAGATTCTTTACCTCTGAGTCACTGGGGAAGCCCATACACGACACTATGAGTCTGTTAAAACCTGTAGAAGTTTATCACATGATGAGTGAAATTTAATGTATGAAAAAATTTAAAAATCATTCAGGTGGTCAAGGAATCCCAGGGTGGGATGCAGGATGTGATAAAATAACCATATAGGAATGTATAAGCCAACCTCACTGAAGGGAGTTGGGGAAGGTGCTCACTTAAGTAGCTTTGAAAATGAGAGGACCTTGTAAGGAAGAGTAAAGAAAAGAAGCTGCACCATTCCCTAGTCGATACCGTTGTTATTCACGGGGTATGGGTAACAGCTGTGATATGCTACACGTGTATACTGGAATTGAACAGATCCATCAAGAGCCCACGGGGTTGCAAAGAGTTGGACACGACTGAGCGACTTTCACTCTCACTATAGCAAAGGGGTGGAGAAAGGTCACTGACGCAGTGGGATTTCACAGACAAGTGAGGAGAGGAGGCTAGAATGATCCATGTGGTAACGGTTAGAGCTGAAGACAGTATGAACTCATGTTTAGCTTAATACAGACGCAGACTGTAAAACACATATTTATAGATATGTGTATATATAGGTTAGTATACACACTATTTCCTCTCAGCTGAGAAGGCCTGGACCCAATGATATCCCAATAGCAAAAAGCATATCTAGTGCTCAGATAGTGGTTTCTGATACCTTTCCCTAATAGCAGGAACAAGGACTTCTTGGAGAAAGGGCTGATTCAGAACTGGGGCCAGAAATATACAAGGTGATCTGAGCTGGGGCATCTCATATTGCCAGAAAGTAAGGAGGCTCTAGAAAGAGAGGATGAAAGAAAGAGAGGAGGGAATGGGAAAAGAGACAAATCTCCTGTGTAGAACCTCAAGTAATTTTCACAGATACTCTGCCTTCAAGAAGGTGGAGCATCAGTCCTTAGGTCAGTGCAGGGTGACTTCCTCCCAAGTGGTACGGTATACAAAGAGAAAAAAGGAAAACTTCGCAGTGGAGAAATCTAACAATCAAAAGTTAGCATAAACTGTGATAATGCATGTGGATAGTATGCACCTTCAATAAGATGTACTGAAAACGGCACTTCACCTCTCTGGTCTTCTTCCCCAAACCCCTAGCCTCAGTCTATTCACGAGAAAAACATTAGACAAAAGCTCAATTGAGGGACACTCTACAAAGTACCTCACCAGTAACTACTTGAAACTGTCAAGGTCATCAAAATTAAGGAAAGTCAGAGAACTGTCAGTCAAGAGGAGCCTAAGCAGACATGACAGCTAAATGTAGTGTGATGTCCTGGAACAGAAAAAGGCCATTAAGTGGAAACTGAGGATGAACTCTCGTTAGTCAGAATGTGTCAATATGGGTTCATTAATTGTAACAAATAAAAAATGGTAATAATAGGAAAAACAGGGTACAGGATATACAGGGACTCATTTTGTTATTCTTTTTCTGTAAATCTGATTTTTTTTGGTTGTCGATTTTTCTTTTTTTAACTTTTATATTGTAGTATAGTTGATTTACAGTGTTGTTTTACGGCGTACAGCTGATTCAGTTATACACACACATATAACCATTCTTTTTTAGATTCTTTTCCCATATAGGTTATTACAGAATATTGAGTAGTTTCCTTGAAAATATTCAAGTTTCCCAGAATATTGAGTAATATACTGGGCTATACAGTAGGGCCTTGTTGATTATTTTATATATATAGTGGTGTGTATATATTAATCCCAAACTACTAATTTATCCTCCCCTCATAAAACTGTTCTAAAATAAAATTTAGTTAAAATATTAGCAAAACAAAACAAAACAAAAATATTAGCAACCTTTAGTTAGTTGTTAGGCACTAATATTAGCTTAATAACAATGCTATTTCCTATTAACAATTATAACTATGTCAGGAATGGAATTTTTATCAATTAAATGAACCAGAAATCATATATGTCATGGGGCTTCATAAATCAAATTTCATGGTTAGACAAGAAATTTTTTTCATTTCAGGTACTAGGTTTCTAAAATGTATTCATATATTTTTCTTGCCTTGGTAAATAATGCACATTAAATAGAGCCTTTCTGGGTAATTCTCTTCAACTGAAATAAATAATTACAAAAAACCCCCAAAACAAAAAAAAAAACCCCAAACCAAAGAACCCCGCCCCCCCAAAAAAAAGACCCACCAAAAAATCCTCTCACCCACACTTCTCAAGATCTCAAACTCAGTCAGAAACAGAAATTCATCAATATCTGTTATGCCCTGGACTCTGTTCTAGGCACTGGAATGCAATTGTGAACAAAACAGATAAATAGTTCCTGTCATCAGAGGACTCACTTTCTAGCAAGATGATGCTTGGCTCCTGTGACTTACAGCTTTGCACCAGTCCCCAAACTCATTTTAGCCTGTATCTTTTCCCTAAATTCTAGTCCTTTATTTCCAATTCATGGACGTTTTCCACAAAATGTCATTTGGAAGTCAACACAGCTGAAACCAACCTTTCTAAACCCAGCTTCTTTTCCGGACTCTGTTATCAATGGCCCTACTCCTTACTTACCTGCTCCTCAAAAATCATGCTATTCAATCCCATCCTCTCTCATGCAGTGTCCTCACCAGCCCTTTCAATTACTCAAGTTTCAGAAACTTTCCCTTAACAGTGTCTTACCAATCTCATTTTGGTTTTTTTTGACCACACCTTGTGCCTTACAGAATCTTAGTTTCCCAGTCAGGAATTGAAACCAGACCCTTGGTGGTGAAAGCACACAGTCCTAACCACTGGATCACCAGGAAATCCCCTCACCAATCTCATTTCTAAAAGACTTTCTCTACCCATCTAAGCTAAACTGCTGGTATCCCTTCATATCTAGTTATTTCATATTTGTAAAACATCTGGATTTTAAGAATAGCTTCCTAATTGATCCCCTATTGGCCTATCCTTCTTAAACTCACTCATGCACTCTAAATCCTAAGTCCATAAGTCTCTGGACGGGATTCAAGGTGTTTTTATTTTTTAAACAATCTGTCACCTTGTCTCTCATAATGTTTTCTGCTGAATTATCTGTTCCAGCTGGGTTTCCTCCTCTCTTCACGCTGTATTCCTCCAACGTTCTTACTGCTTCAGTTCTATCTCTGGGTTTGATGTCTAGGTTTTAGGCTTTCCACCCATCACCTCATCACGTCTCTTGGGTCACAGTCAAACCTGCTTCTCTGGTCAAGTTGGACAGACAAGCAATTTGAATCGCTTTAATACCCTTAAAACCTGCTCCTAAAAATAACTTCTTGAGGTAATGCTGCAGGCAGTGTTCCTGAGACTTACCTCATTCTTTGATTTTGGCCGCTAAACAATCAGGGGTCAGAGGCTGTCCTTCCTCACATCGTACAAAAGTTTTATTTTTTTGACAATGGTGACATCAGACTTCTCTCAGTTGCTAGCTTGGAATCTGTGAACTTATCTATTATTGTAAGGTAGGTGCTGTGAAAACAAAAGGAGCCTAAAATGTATAACATCCCAACACACAGAATATTTATTTCTTGCTCACGTAACATGGGAAGATGGTGGTAAGACGATCTTGAAGCAGTGATTCAGAAACCAAGGCTCCTTTCATCCTGCACTCACCATCCCTTTGGGCATCCGCCGTCAGCTAATGAATGGGGAAAGAGACAGTGAAGCAGGCATTTGACCTAGAAATGACATGTGTCCCTTCCTCTCACATCCAGGTGGCTAGAACTCAGTCACGTAGCCATAAATATTTGCAAGAGAGCAGAAAAGGTAGTCATGTGTGTCTAGGAAAGGAGAACAAAGACTTTATTAAATAGCTTACATTTTCCCTAAGGAAGACAACCTCAAGTTACATTCAGCTCCTGCAATCCTTTCAAAGTTTTACCTCTGGTGATGTACTCTCCTTACCTGATAAGGTTTGACTTTGATAATTCAGTGACCTCAGGATTTAAAGACAAGTTATCCACCCCTGACCTCCACCACATATACAATGTGGAACAGGAAGTGGATAAATGCAATTAGAATTCTCATTTGAAAAAAATGAGAACGAGAAACATACAGCAGAAGTTGATTCATCGCAGTGAAACCCCCTACTTCTTTCTTAGTAGAGGAGTTTTGGTTTGCTCTGCATTTCTTCTCTTAGAGAAACTGCCTTATGCATTATTCTCAATGGTTCCCTGCTCTGACTTCTAGGAAGGTTTTCTGTTTCCCGTATGTGCTATGATTTCATTGCAAGTAGGTGTTGAGAATTATTTCCTTCTTGTGAGCTATACAACTTTCAGTTTGCTCCATGAGCACACAAGGTTTACCTTGCGTTCCTCTAAAGTAAGAGGCAACACATTCAAAATTATCTTTGCGACATAGTTGAGTCCCTTTGCTTTCTTACACAGTCTTCATAGGCCTTTTAAACTCAAAACCCATTTTAGTATAATCTTAATATTTGGGGTTCAGAAGCAGTGGGCTTTTCAAATGCTTAAAGCACTTAATCTCTGGGCCCTCTCCATTCCCCTCAATCTCTGCTGAAAGACCATTTATTTCTTGCCTTCTTGGAGTATCTTTTAGCAAAAAAACATCTCAAGCACATTGTTACTCTGACTCCTGTATCCATTTCCCCCAAGTTACAGGTTCAGTAGTCACAGGGACCCTCTTCCAAGTAAAAATGTTTTGCCCTGGCATAACATGGGTTAGTCTGTCAGCCCGTTGTATCTATTTCCTCTCTTCTGGCTGCTTGGCTGCTAAACCAATGTACCATATTGTAGATTTTCATCCTCCCAGAACCCCACTGGAAGATCCCAATATTTTAGCTTCAATTGTTTGCAGTCACAAATGAGTCCAAAATGTGTAATGGCTCAAATACAACAGAAGTTTTGCTTCTCATTTATGCTAATGTCGGGGGAGAGTGTCATTTCCTCGGTTCTGTCTCGCTGTCGCAAAAAGTTGAAACGACGGAATTGGTGCCACAGCTCAGTCCCATTAGGAAAAACAAAGGACAGTACACCCTCGAGGAGGTGGGCTGACCCAAAAGACCAAGAGAAGAGCGGTCCCAATCCTTCTAGGCTTCCTCCTTTTATACATTTGTCTCCTCCCCCGTGAGCCTGCTCTAAGTAAATTGGGCGAGCCAGGAGGGCTGTTTGTTTTACCTGAGGTTCTCACTCCGGTTCCGGACCTTCCTTTGTTCTATTTTCGCGGGCTTTTCCCTTCTTTGTCTTTTAGCCACCGCCATTTTGGACCCCTTTTTCCTATTCTAACTACCTAACCCTAACGTTCCAAGCCATATGTATCCGGTTGTCGCTTTTCTGTGAGGTGAGTCAGTGACCCAGGATCCTCCCAACTCGTGGTTCTGCCATCTCTCGTTTTTCATTTCCTTCTGTGGAAAGGGACTGATGGCATGGAGAGCACAACGTTATTTCTTAAAAAGCCTCCTTGAAACCAGTGTACATCACCTTCTGCTCACATCCCATTGGTTGAACTCAAGTCACACAGCCATGTGTTAATTTTAAGGAAGATCAAGAAATGTAAGTAGGTCATATGGCCAAGAAGAGACAAACATGAATTTTGGTAGAGTGGTCATATTAAAAGTATTATTTGGAAGGTTTTCCTTTAGATATATTTCTTTATATTAACTGAGATGTGCTGTCAGTTTTTCCCTTTTCCTAATTGAATTTATCAGATCCTAATATGTGTCCTTATTTATTTGGCATTTATTTATACTGATGTGTAGAAGCCTTTAGTGTATTATACTATTATATTTCATTATAAAGTACTATTCAAACAAAATATTTCATATATTTAACTGAGACCTTTTAGTTTTGAATTGGAAATGACTTTATCTTCCAATGGGAAACATCATGGAATATTTTGATAATCTTAGGAAAGAAAAAAATTGACAAATATTATTTTGCATATTGAAGATAAAGGATTTAGTCAATTTGCAATTAAAACTCAATCTTAAGTATGAACACGGTATGATGAATAAACTAAATTCCTCTGTAACAATAAAAAATGACTATTGATTTGCTAGTTATAATGCAGATGTGTCTATTTTCTGGTGGAATTTCACTTTTTTAGATTAATTTTAATTCTATGAAGGACATGTCATGACCCAGATGACTTTTTTTCAGAGTAAACTCATAAGCAAGACTGTTATTTTTCCTTCTTCAACTTTAATGTCTTAACAATGAAGGCCCAGGATATTAAGAGGATGGGGGACGCAGCAACAAGTACTGGGAAAGGATAGAAATTCTGTAAACTTATTTGGAGATTAAATTATGAGCCCATTTATTTTAAGCAGAAGTGTTTCATGTTTTTCTTGTGTTTAAGTACTGATGACTAATAACATGGAAAAAAACTTAACCAGATTAATTGGACACTGATATTCTACTGTTTAAAAAAATTAATTAATTTAAAAAAGGCTTCTGGTTTATTTATGGAACTAATGATTGAAAGACAATCAGAGATCAGAGAAGGTAGCAACTTAAATTTCTATAAATTTTAGAACACCAAAAGTTTAGATTCTTTTTTTTTTTTTTTGAGACATGCTGTATGCTTTTATTTTATTTTTTTTGTTTTTTTTTTTTGCTTTTAAAATTTTTTTTTGGAAAATAGTACTTGTTAAGTCTGTTCTTATTTATAGACCTTTGTTGCTGGAAATGAAATGGACAAGCAAATGAAATATGAAAAATATCTAAATTAAGGTCTTTGAGAAACATATAATAACAACCTAATAAAAAAGAATTAAAAATCGACAAACTCTTCCTCTCAAATGGAAAATTGTTTTGTTAAACAGAATGACAATACTGATAGGAATTATGACAAGTCTGCAATAAATGAAAGAGCAAGCTAGATAACAGTGTATATGTATGCCTATTCTAGCTAAACATATTATGATCCTTTTAAAGCAACTTAGTTTCATTTCTGATTTGAACACTTTAAAGGAGATTATTTTAAAATGTTTAAATTTGTTTGTAGTCTATTTTCTTTGCATGTCAGATTTGACTTAGAATTAAAAGAAAATAATATAACCCACACGTCTTGATAGCAATATTTTATAGCACATTTAAATAAGATTCCTTTTAAACTCAAGATCTTAATAACATCTATATATATCCACTTGATATCTGCTTATGAAGGCGACATTATTTTATTTTGTGTAACAGTCACAGTAACACTTATTTGTCAGTGAGAAGAATTCAGGCTGATTTTTGGGTATCATCAACAGAGAAGTCACATGTTAACCTATTCCAAATGAGTACTAAAATGTAAAGAGATTTGTTACAGAAAAGTGAAGAAAAGTTAACTTGTAACCCACACAAAAATTTATTCTCTGGAAAATTAAACTGACATTAAAATCTCCTTGGATTAATAATTTTAACAGATTTTACACTGTTTACACAGAGGTCAGCAATTTCTTTAAGTAATACAATAATACAAAAGGAAAAAGGCACCGAGACAATCGGTGAGTAGATAGTAGAAAAGTCAATATGAGAATAAAATGCAACATACAGCACATTTTCAGTTACATGAAAATGGTTAGATATATGCTCATCCTATAAAATGAGTTGCTTCACACACGCATCTGTTTATATTTTTGATCAAAAATGCAAATTAATATGTGACAATAATACAGCACTGTTGATAACCATACAGACACTATATTAATAAGATCCATTA
Source organism: Bison bison bison (assembly GCF_000754665.1). NCBI lineage: Eukaryota > Metazoa > Chordata > Mammalia > Artiodactyla > Bovidae > Bison > Bison bison. The sequence continues at coordinate 2,572,932 of NW_011494639.1, read as the reverse complement.
ATGGTGTAGAGACTAGAAAATACGTCGGAGACAATTTAAGACCAAGGGAAATGTTAGTCAGCAGTGCATTTCTTCAGGTTGTTTAATAGAGTTTTGCTCACAGAGCATTTAAACTTCATCACACAGTTATATGCATTATTAGAAAAATAAGTAAGAAAGCTCTGTAGAAACTATGCTATTAAGCTTCTTGCCTCAACAAAAGAAGAAAGGAAGAGAAATGATGATGGAAAGAAGCAAAATAAGGGAATATTGAATAAAAGATTCCACTAATTGAGTTTTCCATAAAAATTACATCATATGTTGACAAATAAAATATAATACAAGAGTGTTGAGCTGTGATGACCATCATGAGTTTTAGAAAAAAACAGATGCCAACATTTATCAAGACCCTTAAACTCATATAATAACTGTTTTTCATCAAGGCTAACTGAACTGAAAAGTATATTGATACATTTTATTTCAACATTCTAGTAAAAATCTAGCCCAACTTTGGCTATCTCCTCTATGACAGCTTTAAAGATTCCTCAAAATTGTTGCCACTATATTATCTTCACCACAAAAACAAAGGCCATCTCAATAGAATCATGTAGAAACATTAAAAATTAACTTTGTAATGCAAGCCACTACTGGAAATTTTCCTTGTAAATTTAAAGTAATATTTATAATTTCAAAATACTGTCAGAAATGTCACCGTTATTTCCTAGCTGTGTTTCAAATAATTGTTTAAATATATTTCAATACTAAGAGAGCCAATTTATATGTAAAAGCTACCTTGGTTTCCCCTCACAAAACAAATGTGACATTATTATAGAATGCTGTAAATACTCTCCAATAGTTATGCAAGAAGACTGCCCCAACAAGACAAGCACCCTGTCTGCCCAAAGCCTTCTTATGACTGACTACTTCGGTCTTCCTTTTTTTTTTTTTAAATACACGTGCCCAGTTAAGTCAACATTTAACAATTTAAAACCAGGACTTTAAAAAAGACTTTGTCACCAAATTTAAATTTAAGCTAGAGAGGGAAGAGAAAAGACCAAAAGGTGAGAATTTAGGACATAATGACCCCAAATCTCATTTCCAAGAAGTTGGCTTCTATTCCACTACAACTGAAATCATACTTGGTATTAATTTGAGTACTTATGGTGTCACACCAGGGCACTAAGACATTGAGCCCTTACATTTAGGGGTCTTTCTCCTATAGGTGCTTCTGTATTACTTTTATCAACATTAACAGAGGCTACAAATAGGAATCACTGGTGAGGACTGACCTTGAGGGTATAAATGGTTTGGTTGTTACTGAAAATAATACCATCTGGAGGAGGTGAGCACATTCAGAGACTGACAAATGAAGTGTTGGTAAGAGGGTCACAGCCTTCAGCCAGATGTAAAAGGCAAGAGAGACAATAAATCTCAGAGATAAGGGGAAATTCCTATTCTCTCATTAAACATAATAGCCATATTTAATATTAACTGCTTAGATTTATGGAAATAAGCATTCTAGCAATATCTGAATACACAAACAAATTTCAGATAATTATTTTTTCAGTGTCTAATAGGGTATTATATTTCCTCTGTTGGGTATTCATTTTAAACACAGTAAGTGTCAGGTGAGAGATCACATAGTTAAGGATGAAACAGAAAGGGGTTAGGTTTTTCTTTTTAAAACTGTCTTGAATATTTAAAAGACAAACTCAAATATCAAATAGTCATCAGAACAACAATAACAACAACAAAGGGTGAAGGGCCCTGAAATAAAAGGACAATTTGAGAAGCAGACTGTCAAAATGACATTGAAATAATGTCTAACATCTTGCAAAACTACTGCTCTATCAGTGACTTTGTTCTCATAATTAATTATTTAGAAATTTTCATGTACTAAGGGGTTGAAATTCTACAATAAAATTATGCCAAACTTTTGTTACATTAATAATCGCATTTCTTTCTCTGCTCCCAAGCCATGCAACATGGTATGAGGGAATCACACTATTCAAGATAAGCGTACAGCAACAGCAGCCATCACAACAAATTTGATGACTAAAAGAGGGCCATACTTTGCTTTCTCTCTAGTCTCTGAGAAATCCTATCCAGTCCTCTCTACTGTCCAGTTCATGTGATTAAGTGCAAAAAGTCAGAGTATCACTTTTTGTTAGGAATTATGCAGCTGTGATGACTCTGGAATCTATTGTGAATGTACATGAATGTGTTGGTTTTGGTCGTTAAGTCATGTCTGACTCTTTTATGACCCCATGGGCTGTAGCCCTCCAGGCTCCTCTATACATGGGATTTCCCAGACAAAAATACTGGAGTGGGTAGTCATTTCCTTCTCCAGAGGATCTTCCTGACCCAGGGACTGAACTCTTGCCTCCTGTATTTGCAGGCAGATTCTTTACCACTGAGTCACCAGGGAAGCTCCATACATGAATAGGAATGGGGAAAAAAGTCCTGGAGGAAGGAAGAAGGAACATTTTAAGCAAGATACATACTTGACTAAATAGGGAGAGGATAAGCAAGATTCTTATATTCATTTTTGATAATGGATTAGTAAATCAAGTTTGTCAAACTCTTTATGTTAAGGTTGTGTTAGTCAGATTTTAAGTTATAACCAGACCAAACACTGACTCAGCAGCATTCACAAAACAGCCTAATTCCATACCACAGTATTTCAAATATTCAACGAACCTAATTTTTCAGTGGGTTAATCACAGATCTTTGTCAGGAAAATACTTTCAGAATGTAAAATACACTTATGCAATATATTACAGCAGAGAAGTTGGTATGACAATATTTTAAATGAGGGAAAATAGGAACTCAGATGAACATAATATATATGGCATTTATTTTTAGAGAAAAAGGACTTGAGATTGATGTGTTAACTTGCTATTTGAAATAAAAAACTCTAAGAAAGAGCTAAGCAATCAAGGAAATAGAGATCAGATCAGAAGCGATAGAAACACTGCTGTTCCTGAGTGAAGAATCCAGGAATGAGGTTCATCTGATGAGTATAACGACAATGAAGTCATTTAGGATGATGATAAAAGGCAAGAAAGCTTACTATACACAAGAATGAAAAATGCCACCACCTATGACTACCCCCTACATGTACTTAAAGGTCAGTCTTATCTCATTTAGAATACGGACAGGTGTACTAGGTAAATACCTTCTCAGACTCTCTCTTTGCCTTAACCCTATCATTGTAAAGATAGTTTGCAAAGAAATATTTGAACAATAATCCCAAACAAATTTTCAGGAATAATAAAACTAACATAATAGAATTTATTTATTATACCATGAAATACTTTGGAAAAGTTATGTTGAGTGTGAATGCAAAGAAACTCATAATTAAATATTACTTTTAAGTTCTTCATTAAATATCTTTCTTTTTAAGGAAGCACAAGTAAAAAACAAATCAACAGCACTAATCCTAGCTTAATCTTGCTCTTCTTTATCACTATCACACTTTAAGATCTAATCTACGGGTATTGAAACACTACTGCCAATAATTCTATCTAATGAGCTCTACATTCTATACCAATGCATCTAAACAGAGAATTTCCTGGGAAGCTTAATAAAATTTAGATTCTTGGGCTCCACTCCAGACCAAATGAAACAGAATCTCTGGAGTTGGGGCTTTGGAATACAAATTAAGCTCTCAGAATAATTATTAAACGCAACAGTTTGGGAACCACCGTTTTAAATTTTGCCCTTGGAGAGTATGTCCTGTGATGGGAGTGTAATCTGTATTTGATCTCTAAGATTCAACTCAGGCATTCTTTTCTCCAGGAAGATTTTTCTGAACTCCATGTTATTCCAACACTAAACTTATTCTGTGGCTGTCTTTCCACTGTATCATGCAAACTCTATGAGGGCAAAGACTTTGTCTACCCAATTTATTATCTCTCCCTTTGTAGCACTTAGAAAAACACATGGTACATAGTAGGTACTCTTATATATGAAATGAAGAATAAATCCATGCACAAGTTCATAAATAAATGTTGAGATATATAACAGTATTATTGACTTCTTCTGTATAGGTAATTTAATTCAATATTTATAGTGAGCCTACTATGAGCAAGGGACATATAAAGATAACAAGACAGGACATTAAGTACTGCTGCGAGGAGAGATGCATATAATAAAATTAGCTGTCATCCAGTTAAACCTTAAAAAAGGGTAGGGAAGCAACAAATTAAAGTGAGAGTGCAGAGGAAGACAAGAGTCTTTCCTCTCATCACTAGTATGGGCAAGATATATAATCATGGATACAGGCTATCCACATCGTAGGGCAGAAAAGGGAACGTGTACAATAGAAATATTTGGATTCCAGTAGTGGACAAGGAGCAGAACAAATTGATTCATACATTTTCAGAATATAAGTAAGTATAGGCTAAATTGGCAGAGTAAATTAATCCCTAAGCCTTTGAAAATATAAGCCATCTACAAAGTATAACACAAAAGTACCATTTGTGTCCCGAGAAGAAAAAAAAAACCCCTCTGATCTTTTCTTCTTTGTCTTGTAATTCTTTTTCCCAAGCTCTGTTTGTTTTGGTCTTCTTTTTTTTCTAGTTCTGCCATCCAACTAAAGTGTGTATGGGGTATTATTGATGAATATAATGTTGTTCAGTTTTTTCTTGGAATTAGTAAAGAGGGATACAATTGTAATATGTATGATATAGGTTTCAGAGTAATTTATATGTGGGTCCTAATCCCAGTTCTATTACTTACTAAGTCTGCTTAACTTCTAACCTGCAGTTTCATCATCTATAAAATGTTGATAATATTACTTACCTCATATTACTGTTGTAATATGAGAATCGAAATAACAAATTATTGTGCTACATCTTAGTAAACTATAGCAGTTACCAACATCATTATTATACATTTTGGTGAACACAGATGATGTTTTAAAGTTAATCTAAAAAAAAGTACTCTGTTTAACTTTGTGCTCAATATTGAGTTTTGTTGGTGATGATGACGACACAATGGCCACTTCCGGTGTAGGCCATGGGTGAACTGGCCACAGCGAAAGGAAAAAGAAGAAGGGGAAAACTTTGGAATAGTAGCTCTCAATGAGAAAAGTCTCCATGAGCGGACTATCTAGTCTATGTAGGCAAACAGCAATTTCAGAAAGTGGATTTGTGTCATTGCTATTAACAGCTGGATAGAGACCTTGAGGAATTTGTTGGTGACTACTAATCTAGTTTCATTTAAATTTATACTTCAGCCTCTCCCTCAGTCCACTTGAAAAGCTATGATGTCATTTGAGCTCCATCTTCATCTTCAAGAACACCCTCAGTTGTATGAACTCTTGCACTATAACAATTTTTGTAAGCATTACGTTTCTGATTCATTTGACAAGTAAAGCAAAGATGATGAAGGAATCAAGAAAAGGATTTAACATATAGCCCTGGGCTTCCGGACTGGACTGGATGAAAAAGTCCACCAGGCCCTAAACTTAAACATGCTGCTATAACGAAGGGTAGATTAGATATTTTCTCATTGGTTTTTCTTTTTTTAAATTGTGATTCAACTTATTATTTTTGTCACTAAGTTCAACAATATCAAGAATTTGCTGAATGCATGGTAAGAAAATAAGTGAAGAGATTTCACACAAAATGTGAACAGTACAGAAGACATAAAGATCACAGAAGAAAACTCCTTAAAGGTAAGAGGATATACGAAACAAATCCTCTACTGATTTGAGATACACTTTGCTTCCTGGGCAGTAATAAACAACTACATTTTGCAGCTCATTTGGGAGACAAATAAAACCTGTAATTCCAAGCTCAGGAGCTCCCATGAATGCCAGTCAATTGCTGTATTTGGACTATCTCATTTTATTACAAAACTTAGGGGATTTGAAGAGAACGATAAGAAAGTGGGTTGTCTTTCTCAAGTTTCTCAGACAACACCTGCTGCCCACCACTGGGCCCCTATTTGCTTTAATTGCTAAGATATAAGATTTTTCCTTTAAGCTTTCATGCAAATTTAAGCTCACAAAAGAGCAGCAGTAGTCTCGTACATTAGATTCAGCAGAGTGAGTGGGTCTCTGGAGCCCTATTTAATCTTTTTCTAAAAGAACAGACAAATTTGGGGTAGTAATTACTCTAAGTTGTGTCAATCCAAAGAATAAAAAGATATATATTTTGCTGTGTGTGGAGGAGAATGGCAGCAAATAGCACCCAAAACCAAATATAATTTCTAGTAGATATACAGAGGAGAAAAATAATCCATAAACTTTGTAAATGCTTTTCTATTTAGTTATCTGAAAAAGCCAGGGCCTTCATCTTTACAAATACACACATATATGTATATACACACACATACATACATATATATATTGTGTGCAGGTATGTACTGAGTATAAATACCCAGACACATACTTCATAATCTTTGAGGACTTGGCAGCTGGGGTGGAGGTAGGGTCCTTCTTAAAATTTTAAAAAGTTGTTGATTAAATTTTAGGCCATTCTGGATTTGATCCTTAGAGTAGCTAAACCCCTAAGGATATATCCAAGCACACACACACAATTCTGGGCACAGTCTGAAGAAAGACAGATTTAACAAGTAACATCTAGTTAGTTCTTTACTTGCTGAAGGAGAAAGCACCAAGCTGGTCTCATAATGTGTTTGACTAGGCTTTGTTACAGCTACAAATGAGACTGAGAACTCTTTTAATTATTAGGCCAATCCTGGTGTTAGCAGTGCACTTAGTTGTTTCAAAGCCAAAAAAGTTACAAATGCCTAAATCCAATTTCTCAGTAAAACCTACAGCCCCCCTTCTAATCTCTTTCCATATCTGTTGCTAAAAACACTTTCATGAGATATTTTGCCTTTGATTCACGTTTTAACTTTATAACCTAACTGAGCCACAAAACCCTGGAAAATGCTCATTAATATAATAAGAGAATGGGTTCTTCGTTAATGCGTCTCTGTAACGTACATTCTTAAACCCCATGTCACCTGATACAGCATTTGTTTTGTATCATATAACTCATGTATATGAATGCAGAGAGCTGCCATTTTTTTAAACTAAAAAATATTAGGAGTTCACTGTCTTTTGGATTTCTTTTAAGGCCTTTCAGTACAGCCAAGCTGAAGTAATAATATCTATGCATTGTTTATTATGGTAATAACAAGTTCTAGCTTACAATAACACATAGTACTTAGTTGGGACTAGGAACAACAATATACTGCTTTTGAATAACTGATAAATAGTCTGTTTTGTCTAATTTAACTAGGAATTAGAGAAAAAGAAAATATTTTTCATATATACAAAACATATTCTATTTAATAAAGTATGTGCATAAAATTATATATTGGGTAAGAGGCAAAATTAAAAAGAAAACAGCTTATAATATTCCTGATAATTAGAGTTCCTAAATATAAAAACAACAAATGCCTTGCCATTTAAAAAAATTAGCACATTATATAACTTTTACATACTTCAGAGGAAATAAAGATCTTGTGACACTGTTCTGAGGAATCTAATCTTTACATTTATAAAAATTGAAGGCCTAATTTTGCAAATACAACTTTCAAGCTGTATGAGCAAATTTAACTTACATGGAAGGCACAGGATGACATCACGTTGAAGAACGTATCTGTAAATTTCATAAAATCTAGTCACAAGTTACTAGAAACATTTTAAGGAATCTCAGAACTGTTTATGCTGTTCTGATTCAAACTTAGAGCTGAAGAGTCTTCATATCACAAATACAAATTGAAGTAAGAGTGAAGAAGAGAGAACTGTTTCTTATTTGAATGCTACCTGCTTTATGCAGTGTTGGTTAATAAACACTCAGAGCAGATGATTAAAATTTCCTTTAACTTGAATTATTTTCAATTTTCAACAGCTTATTCACTATATATTTTTTTAGTTTGTAAAAAAATGTACTTTCACATTACTACAATTTTAAACAGTCAATCATTGAAAGAGATTTTTAAGTAAAGTCCTGCTCTATTAGCTTCCTACATTGGAATACAAGAATACAGGAAGTGCTTTCAACAGAAAGTTACATGGTTCTACAGTACAACCTGTCTAGAAGACTTGCAAAGGACCAGTGCAGTGACTTGGTCTCTTTGGATCAGGCAAAATCAGAGGCAATTGAAGAAGTGAACTTTTCTTAAAATAATACATAAAAAAATTCCCTTATGAAAATGAATCCTTGCTTGCACTTAGATTTAGTGCTACTGAGAAGAACTGAGGCACAACAGAAAGGAAAATAATCTGAAATAAAACAATTCACAATGTGACTGAAAGCCTTCACCATTAGACTTGCCTGCTGCAGGATGACTTTCTCATATTAAAGAACGTTAAACACACCAGGGACGAGCCAGTTTTGTGGATAATATGTAGGGTGACACTAAGAGAGTGCTGCAAATAAAAATTCTGATTTTCACAATCATTTATAATCGTGACTTTTCATGAAATTACTGGCTCTCTTGCTACAGTAAAATTAACTTCAAACCAAAAGGATGCTCTGAAAGCTCTGGAGGACTGTTAGTTTAACAAAGAGGATGCAAGTTTCTCATTTTCTCAAGCAAGCTCTGCTAGAGACCCATCTTTTCTTTGTTAATGTCAGTATTAGACGTTCGTTCCACAGAATTTAAAGCTTTTGGGGAGAATGTTAAAGATGATTCTTCAAAGAATAGCTCTTCTAACGGTGACTAGGTAACAGTACCACTGCACTCAGAAATGCTGCTGCCTTGAACTGCAATTGCTCCTTCCTCCTGGTCATCACGACTCCAGCAATGCATGCCATCTACAGACTTGCTGTCCTTTTGACTCTTTCATTTCAGTCCAGTGGTTGAGTTCCTCTTCTCCAGAGCTGTTCAGACCTAAAGAAACCCAGCCTATCATCTCTTTCCTTTTCATACTGCGTTTGTTATACACTGACAGTATGAGTGTCACATCAGAGAGCTGAAATAGGGCCACTTGAAAAACAAACGTTTCCTTGTACACCGGATTTGGCTGCCCTCTGCGGATGGATGTCTTGCATTTGGACATTTCTTGGCCCATGGAATTCAGTAGGGTTAATTTAACATATGTATCTACAGAAAACAAAACAAAACAAAACATACCACAAATATCATTTGAAACAAACTCAAAATGTCTTTCTTGTAACGCTTGATGAGGTCAAGTATTCATACTTTACAAGGATATGGTGTATACCATGTTTAGTAGAAATCTAGTAATTCCATTTTGATGTAGATGATCATAAAATGTGACAAGTACAGAGAATGCTAAGTAGGCATAAAATCTTTGGGGGGTAATAATATCTTAACCTCACTATTTCTAGAATTTAAAGGTATACCTCATAATCCTTCCCTTACCCTGACCCCCCACCCCCGACCTCCCACTACCCACCCTGCCCATCCCCACGCCCATTTAGCTTCACTAAGCAGGACATCATAGCATTAATAAACACTTAGCAAGCTCAGTTAGCCACAACACTGTAAAGCATTCCACTGTGTTTTCAGAGTGTAAGAATAAACAAACAAAGAGAAATGAAGGCAAATGGTAAGGAGGAAAAGAGAAAGACAAGAATGCAAAGATGACATCGAAACAGCTTAGGATGAAATGTCAAAAAAATCTCTGCATGGATGTGGTTTTTAAATACATTTTTAAAACATTTCAGGCTCAAAATGAAGCCAAATGCACTAAAGACTCAACGTTTAGCAAATCAAGTAAAACTTTCTCCTTGGTTTCATGCAAGAGTACATTTAATGTGCTTTTTGGATGGTTAAAAATAAATACTACAGGATTCCTTCTTGGCACAATTTACTGTGAAATTTTAAGTATGATATCTTAACTATTTTCATGAATTATAAAAAAAAAAGTTGATGTGATGTTTAGTGTACCAAGTGAAACGTAACAGTTCATTGCCTGGTTACTTAGGAGATAAACCCTCATTCCAAACAACTGTGTTTTCAATTTCTTCAGAACTCATGCAAATGATCTTCAGCATGTAGATCCATCATGTGTACTTCATATCAAAATTTCAATTAATTTTATGAAAATTTCAATATTTCTTAATGAAATATCTGTTTCTACATGAATCAATATAATGAATAAAAATCAAAACCTTTAATTTTAAAAGTTTTGCTAATTTTATAGATACTCTGAATACCATCATCCATAATCAGAGATAGATTCTAAGTTAGTTTTATTCAAAGTACCACAGATAATAAATGTGCACTTTTTGGAAATCAACATGGTGGACAGCTTCACTGCTGGCAAGTTTTAGGGTATTTTGTTTTTGCATGAAAAGACAACATCCAATTAGCCTCTACAGGAACTCACCTCGGATTATATAAACCTGTCCACCTATCAAGTGTTTTAGACAACAGAACAGTCCATCTGACAACAGGGGATGGAAAGCAGTAAAAGAAATAATGACCAGATGTCAATTGTTGGGTGAAAGAGGGTCAAAGGTTAGAATTAAAGAGGAAACGCTATTCACTGGAGTGGAAGAACACAAAACTTTAGCATCTTAATTCAGGTAGAGGGTTGAACAAAGGGGTATGTTGGGTAAATTTCATGGAATGAGAATTTTTAAGGTCATTGTGCAATCTTAACAACAATTACACTGTTTTAAAGTGGGACATCTTTATAATGATATCCTTGTGGTCTAAAGCACATTGAACATAGAAGCATGCAAATTATCAGACTATAAAAGACTGAATAAAAGACATTAAAAGATCATTATAATTATTTTGCTAATTTTTAAAGTTTATCCATGCAATATTGAACATTTCCAACACTTTTATTACTCCCAATGTAATATAAAACTAAGTTATGAAAAATAGAACTACTAAAATGTTTGTTCCTGAATGTTACCATTGTTCTTTTGAGATAAAAACTGGATTAGTCAGTCTATAACACAGTTCAAAGCTTAGAACCCAGGTACATATGAAGGGTCACAATCTTATATACAGTAGGCAAACTGATAAAACTGTCTTCTATTTTACTTTATAAATATTTTATTTCATACAATAAAGATTAATGTTAACTTGTATTTACCTCCTAGCTACCTCCCAGCTAATACCAGTACCTGTCCTAATACTGAAGCTCTAAATCTAAAATAATGGAATTGCTATAACCTATTCTTTAACCTGAAAGATCTACTCTGTGTTTTGGGGATGCAAATCTCTCTTGTTTATTATCCACTCCTGCCTCTACTCCCTATCCTTCATTTTAGTTCTGATGATTGTTTCTCTGCTTCTATCAGAGTGGCTTCAGCAAGGACAGAAAGACAAACCTATCATCTCATTCTGCTCCTTTCTAGCATTTCAAGTTAAAGATTTGTCAAAAAATTAAACTACTGGCTAAAGTAGGAATGGCAAACTGATGGCTTGTTACTAAATGTAATCCCAAATAATGTTTTATCTGTTACAGTGTTTCAAAAACACTCAAAAGTTGAGCAAATCAAGTAAAACTTTCTCCTGGTTTCAAGCAAGAGTACAGTGCTCCCTTGCATTTGTCACAGGTCTTTCCATGATTTTATCTTTCATTTACAAATTCTGCTTGTTTAAGTTACTTCCCAGGCCATTTGAGTTTGCTTTCCTAGTGTGGATTAATGAAGATAACCAAGTCACACTTCCAAAGCTGTTTAGTAACTGCTTCTTTCCTTCCTCTGAATTTTTCCATTTGAAAGGAAAAAGGGGACAATAATAATTGCATCCTTTTTATGTGCCTTTATCTGATTTGAGTATCACAATTGCCCTGTGAGATACAACCTTAATTTTAAACATAAGGAAACAGACTTAGGTGAGTTAGATCATTCGTCCAAGGGTAGAAATATAAACCTAATTTTGGCCTCTGACTTTTTAATGCAGGGACAGATACACTGTGTGATGTATATGAGAAGCAAGGTTTCCAGTACTACTGAGGGCACGTTAAATATATTTTTATGACCTTTCACTTTGATTGAAAAAATAATTGTTAGAATACTTAGAAGTAAATTTAACTCAAGGGTGGAAAAAGTTTCCCCTCCTCAAACGATCATTTGCTACCTGGAGTAAAATACTGTTTTCCGCAAGTTTGTGAGAAATCATGAAACAAATTTAAGGGTGCCATTACTGTTCAAGATTTCCTTTTAAATTCTGAGTTTAGGCCATCAACAGCTTTAATTTTACAGAAATATAAAGAAGCTGCTACTTTCCCAGTTCATTTCTACAGATAACAATAAACAGTTTTGGAGGTACACTGCGACAATTTCTCTGTGTTTGACCCACTCCCACCTCCTGAACTAGAAGAGAGACGAGAGAGAAGACAGAGAAGCTGATGGACAGGGTAGAGGGATCAATACCATCTAGCTTTCCTTTCCTAGCATCCAGTATAAACATCAAGCTATTCCTTATTCGTTTTGTCCTGGTAAAAAAGCAAAGCATATTTCATTTAAGATAAGACTCTGCTGGCAGTACTGATTTATAATTTTCAAGGAGGAAAAATGTAAAGAAACATTTTTTTTTCTTAAAATTGTTAACGCAGACAATAAGGAAAAATACAGAAGGATACACATTAGTTCATAGTACTGCATACAGACAGAAAACACATTCATCTTCAGTTAACAATATATTCCTCATCATATTTGTGGAATATTATTACCTTAAAAAAAGACTTATAACTGTTTCTGGTATTAGAAGATAATGGCTATGATAGGGCTGATTTATTCTGAAGATGCTGAAAAATGTAAAGTCTTGTCAGCTTACAATTAATATTTTCATTTTCAAATCTTTCTACTTCCCAAATGACTGGAAATAGAAAACATGAAATAGATTAGCTGATGATTACACGAGTATTGATTGGCTAGGACTAAATGATAGGATTGAAGCCCTAACACTTAGAATCCCGTAAGTACGGAAAACATTAGAATTAAGAAAAGTTTTCACTCACTGGGTGGCCTGTTCGCTGCCAAGTTTTTGAAGTGGCTGCCTTTTATCACTTCTGCGGATAGCCTTCCAGTGGTGGCGTTGTAGAGCAGACCGATGAGAATTTCTGGGACTGAGCCGTGTTCGAGAGACTGGCAGGAGGACACGCTTCCACTGCAGGACATCTCTGACACACTCATCTGGGAGTCACAGCCCTGCCGTAAAAAACGAGAGCTTTATAGTATTTTGTAAAAACAGATATATTAATAGATACGTTGGTAATGCCCTGTCTGGAATGAGGTAGGTAAATCATGATAAAGACAAGAGTTGCAAGCAAAATTCCCAAAATACTAGACGAGAAATGTTATTAGCATATTTTGGTTTCTGGATCTCGTTTGATCATATGACAGTCAAAGGAATAACAGGAGATGAGGTTTCATAAGTTCTTGCATGTTTGTATATAAATGAGAAGAGAGAAATTTCTTAAGCTCATAGCTGTTACTGAACTCTTTCCTGAATGCAAAAAATTGAAGATTTACTGACCTTAAAAGTCTGACACAGATTTAGACTCAATTACATTAAATGTAAATGTCTTAATTGTGCCTTTAAAGACACAGATTGGCAGACTTTGATTAAATAAGCAAAAAATCTGCTATTTATAAACTGATATGTAAAACACTGACATACAGAAAGTTGAAAAAAAAAAGGGTGGGAAAATATTTGCCATGCAAATACTAACTAAAAGAAATTTGGTGTAGCTACATTAGTGTCAGCCAAGGTTAACTTCAAGGCAATAATCATTTCTAGAGATAAAGAGGTACAATGAATAATGATAACGCTTCAAATTTACCAGAAAGATAAAGTAATTCCAAATTTTCATGCATGGACTCAAAAGCAAAGATTTAGAAAGCAAAAACTGCCAGAACTAGAAACAGGCAAATCTACAACCAGTGGGATAGATACTTCAGCATACTTCTTTCAGTAACTGACCAAATAAGGAGGCAAATAAATACAGTAATGGTGTAGAAGATTTGAATATCATGATAAGTAAAACTGACCTAATGGTAGAACATCATACGCTACAACTACAGAATATACATTTTCTCAAGCACGTAGTGGATATTTTTTCCTTTTTTTCACAGTAGACTTTTACAAAAATATGTATTAAAAAAGCAAACAAATTTTAAATGATGGAAATAATTCAGAATTTTTAAAATATCAGCTATAAATGCAAACTATCTTCTAGTGAAGAAAGAACTCCTATAAATTTGGAAATTAAGGATATAATTATAAATAACCCATGAGTACCTAAACGATAATGAAAATCAGAGATCAGATCAGTCACTCAGTTGTGTCCGACTCTTTGTGACCCCATGAATCGCAGCACGCCAGGCCTCCCTGTCCATCACCAACTCCCGGAGTTCACTCAGACTCACGTCCATCGAGTCAGTGATGCCATCCAGCCATCTCATCCTCTGTCGTCCCCTTTCCTCCTGCCCCCAATCCCTCCCAGCATCAGAGTCTTTTCCAATGAGTCAACTCTTCGCATGAGGTGGCCAAAGTACTGGAGTTTCAGCTTTAGCATCATTCCTTCCAAAGAAATCCCAGGGCTGATCTCCTTCAGAATGGACTGGTTGGATCTCCTTGCAGTCCAA
>NW_011494639.1:2553028-2558183 GCF_000754665.1 Bison bison bison | reverse complement strand
CTGTATATTGTCACCTGTTTATTTAACTTATATGCAGAGTACATCATGAGAAACGCTGGACTGGAAGAAACACAAGCTGGAATCAAGATTGCCGGGAGAAATATCAATAACCTCAGATATGCAGATGACACCACCCTTATGGCAGAAAGTGAAGAGGAACTCAAAAGCCTCTTGATGAAAGTGAAAGTGGAGAGTGAAAAAGTTGGCTTAAAGCTCAACATTCAGAAAACGAAGATCATGGCATCCGGTCCCACCACTTCATGGGAAATAGATGGGGAAACAGTGTCAGATAATGAAAATAAGTTACTTGAAAAGATTAACAAAAATAGATAAATGTTAGACAGTCCAATTAAGAAAATAAGAGAAAAGGCACAAATAAAAAGATATCAGTAATGAAATGAGACACTACTATATATTCTATAGACCATGAAGAGATTTTTAAAAGATGAGTTAAAAACAGCTTTATTTCAACAAATTTGAAATTCTGATGTAATAGACATATTCTTGGAATAGTACAACTAACCAAAATAGACAAGAAGAAATACAATATCTGAACAGTCTTACTGAAGAAACTGAATTAGTAATTAAACAAATTTCCAAAACAAACAGAAAATAAAAAACTTTAGTTGGATGGCTTCAACAGTGATTTCTAATTAATAATACTAGTCTTATGCAGGGTTTCCCTGATAGCTCAGTTAGTAAAGAATCTGCCTGCAGTGCAGGAGACCTCGGTCCAAGTCCTGGGTTGGGAAGAGCTGCTGGAGAAGGGATAGGCTACCCACTCCAGTATTCTTGGGCTTCCCTTGTGGCCCAGTTGGTAAAGAAGTCTTATGCAAACTCTTTCAGATAGTAGGAAAAGAGGAAACACTCCCCCGTTTCCCTAAGAAAGCAGAAAAACCTTGGGACTTCCCTGGCGGTCCTGTGATCAAGACCCGTGGTTAAGACCCACTGAACAGGGCACGGGTTCCATCTGTGGTTGGAGAACTAAGATCCCACATACCACGTGGTGTGGCCGAACAAAAAGAGCCAAACCTTAAGATCAGAACCTGACAGGGCATTATTAAAAAATTACAGAATTTCCTCATTCATAAACTTAGATTCAACACTAAATAAACATTGAGCAAAGCAAACTGAGCAACAGATAACATCATACTTAGTAAAAATTTTCAGTGTTTCCCCTTTGAAATTGGGGATGTGACAGTGATGCCAGCTATTACCAGTGGCAGTCAGTGCTGCACTGGAGACTCCAGCTAGAGAAGGTCCTAGCCTTATGAAAGGCAATAAAATGAAATAAAAGCTACAGTGACTTGGAATGTCCTTATGTGTATTCTATACAGTTACACCACCACGAAATCGAAAAAGTCTGCAGTTGCAAAGGTAAAATTTAAGAATCCATATATTGCTATATACCAGCAACAAATTCGAAAATAAAACTTATTTTGAAATGGCATTTATTAGAGGATAAAATATAAAATATCTAGGAATAAATGTACAAATGATATGCAAGGACTCTATACAGAAAAACATGAATATTACTGAGAGAAATTTAAAAGTGCTGCGTATACTATGTTAATGAATTTTAAGGTTCAATTTTGCAATACTCTCCAAATTGATTAAATGTAATCATAATTAAGACCTTAAGAGGCTTTTTGTGTGGAACTTGACAAACTAATTCTAAAATGTATGCAGTATATAGGTACAATGGAATAGCATTTAGTCTTAAGAAGAAACTCTTGCCATCTGTGACAACATGGATGAGCCTGGAGGCCATTATGCTAAGTGAAATAAGTCAGTCACAGACAAATACTGTGGTTTCCCTTATGTGAGATATCTAAGATAGTCACAGAGCAGAGAGTAGAATGGGGGCTGCCAGCGGCTGGCAGAGGGGGAAATGGAGAGTTGTTGTTCAGTGGGTATAAAGTTTCAGCTATGCACAATGAGTGAGTTCTAGAGATCTGTTGTACAATAATCAATCAATCTACAGTTAACAATACTGTACTGTACACTTTGGATCACAGGTTAAAGCATCTGCCTGCAATGCGGGAGACCGGGGTTCAATCCCTGGGTGGGGAAGATCCCCTGGAGAAGGAAATGGCAATCCACTCCAGTATTCTTGCCTGGAGAATCCCATGGACGGAGGAGCCTGGTAGGCTACAGTCTACGGGGTCGCAAAGAATCGGACACAACTAAGTGACTTCACATACATATATACATAGATGTCACATTAAATGTTCTTACCACAGTAAATACAATATAAGACAGGGTGCTCCGCTCTACTGAGTACCAAAGTTTATAATAAAGTTACATTATTTAAGACAATGTGATAAAACAATGCATAAAAGATTATTAAATAGAAAGCCCACTAATTAATCTACACATAATAGATGCAATTTACAACAAAGGCAGAACTATAAAACCGTGGGGAAAGGATAGTCTTTTTAATAAATAGTGATAGAACAACCAGTTATTGACACAGAAATAAAATTAACCCTACCTCAAAATATACCAAAAAGCCCCAACTGTAGATCTAAATATAAAAGGTAAAATGATATACCTATACATTAAAATAAGAGACTATATTCACCATCTCAGGGTAGGGGAAGACTTCCTTAAAGCATTAATCATAAATTAAAATTTAGTGAATCTAGCAACATTAAAATTAAGAATTCCTGAGCTTCAACCAAGACTTTTAGGATAGCAGAAAGGCAAAATCATCAGGTAGGAGCAGAGGTCTGAAATATATATAGTTCACAATTAGCTGAAATTCCAAATATACTAGCTCAAATACCTATAGCTCTGTAAGAAAAAGACAATATAAAAACACTTGACAGATATTTGAACCAGCACTTTCATAAAACAATAGTCAATAAAAATCTGAAATGATGTTCAACTTCATTAATAATCAAGGAAAAGGAAATTAAAACCATGAAGTAACACTATATAACAAACAGATGGGCTAAAACAATACTGTGGTTAGGACAAAGAGCAATGGGAGGCCTCATTTTCCAATGGTTATACTGTAAAGCAATGCTTTCTCAAAATGTTAAAAATGCACAAACCATAATATCTGTCAATTCCATATACTTATCCCCATCAGGAATATGTGTAATGCTTGCCAAGATACATATGAAAGATGTCCTTAGCAGCATTATTTATAAAGGCCCGAAGAGCGGGACAGATAAACAGTTTGTGGTGAGTTCATAAAACACAGCAACTATACTGCATATACAGCATATATACACTGCACAGCAATGAAACTAATATAACTACATTTACAAACATGATTTTGAGTGAAAAATGCTGAACCTAAAAGGATACTTAGCTATATGCTTCCATTTATTTAAATTTCGACAACAAAAGCCCAAAACGAAAACCAAAGCAAGACCAGGATGATACTAAACTTAAGTATTTCAGATGCATGATGCATGAATAGATGGTAAGATGATAACGACAGTAAAAAAGTGATTAACTTAAAAGTCAAAATTGTGGTTAACCCCAGGGGTGGGGAGAGAAGAAAGAGTGACTGGAAAGGACAGGGGGTTTCTGGGGGGTACAGGCAGTATCTTATTTCCTGACCTGGATGGTAGGTACATGGGTTGTACATTTCTGTCTTTCACAATTTCTACTGTGTGCTCGTGTGCGTGCATACTAAGTCGCGTCAGTCGTGTCTGATTCTGCAGCCCTATGGATTGCAGCCTGCCAGGCTCCTCTTTCCATGGAATTCTCCAGGCAAGAATATAGGAGTGGGTTGCCATTTCCTCCTCCAGGGGACCTTTTGGACCCAGGGATCAAAGCCGCATATCTTTCTGTCTCCTACATTGGCAGGTGGGTTCTTTAGCACTAGCGCCACCTGGGAAGCCCTCTATGCGTTTGGTTTCGCAAGAAAAAAGGTTTAATGAAAGAATTACATGACACAAGGATATAACATTTATAATGATAAAAATTGTATAAAAATAGGATAAAATATTTAGGATAAAATAATGATAAAAATATTTAGGGCTTTCTTTGCACATTCCTAAAGGGATTCACTCCATGAGTTAAAAGACGAACTAAAGAGCCTCTTGATGAAAGTGAAAGAGGAGAGTGAAAAAGTTAGCTTAAAGCTCAACATTCCGAAAACTAAGATCATGGCATCTGGTCCCATCACTTCATGGGAAGTAGATGGGGAAACAGTGGAAACAGTGTCAGACTTTATTTTCCTGGGCTCCAAAATCACTGCAGATGGTGATTGCAGCCATGAAATTTAAAAGACGCTTGCTCCTTGGAAGAAAAGTTATGATCAACCTAGACAGCATATTAAAAAGCAGAGACATTACTTTATCAACAAAGGTCCGTCTGGTCAAAGCTATGGTTTTTCCAGTAGTCATGTATGGATGTGAGAGTTGGACTATAAAGAAAGCTGAGCGCCGAAGAATTGATGCTTTTGAAGTGTGGTGTTGGAGAAGACTCTTGAGAGTCCCTTGGACTGCAAGGAGATACAACCAGTCCATCCTAAAGGAAATCAGTCCTGAATATTCATTGGAAGGACTGATGCTGAAGCTGAAACTCCAACATTTTGGCCACCTGATGCAAAGAGCTGACTTATTTGAAAAGACCCTGATGCCGTGAAAGATTGAAGGCGGGAGGAAAAGGGGACGACAGAGGATGAGATGGTTGGATGGCATCACCGATTCAATGGACATGAGTTTGAGTAAACCCCAGGAGTTGGCGATGGACAGGGAGGCCTGGCATGTAGCAGTCCATGGGGTTGCAAAGAGTTGGACATGACTGAGCAACTGAACTGAACTGAACTGATAATACTATTATTCTACAACAAATTTTTAGATTTAAAAATTATAGATTTAGATGTTTAGATTTTAAAAATCTAAATATGTCTTACACAAGTCTTTAAGTTTGAATTTAGGTTGGCTTATACAAGTAATCAAGGAGAACTAATACTTACTTGGGGATTGTATAAACTCACTGGACTAATATTGAGAGGGATAAAAGTCTCCTATTGTCAAATCTAACTCTAAACCACAGAGGAGAAAGCCAAAAAAAAAAAGATGCATCTTATGTTCCTAAATCATGGGTACACAAAACACATAGTTTGGTATGTTTTCATGACAGTTGGAGGAGAAAACATAATTTTAGTAAGTTTCACTTAGGATATATC
>NW_011494639.1:2535755-2552928 GCF_000754665.1 Bison bison bison | reverse complement strand
GGATATATCATCACTTATGAAAATAGTGTCAGAAACATGCTCAAGCACATTTGGTGCGTTTGCTACATTAGGCTATTATACTCGCAGCATCTGTTAGAATATTGTGAAATGCATTTTTCATAGTATAGTATTTTTCATGTTAACCTACTGTCAGATAATAAGATATGGAGCTAATGTTTTCTTATCCACCCATTAAGGTCATTAAGTGATATCCCAGGAAAGTCTTGGGAAAGGTCTTTCTTGCTCCTAAGAAAAACAGCTAACTTATCTCCCCATGTACTGCTGCAAATATGTCCTTGTCTCCAAGCCCAACAAAAAAAGAAAGAGTGGTAAGATCCTCGGTGATCACATTTTATTTCAGTAAGCCCTGCTGAAATATAGTTAGTGTTTAACAGAAAAAAGACTATTTTCTGAGGAGTTCATTCTGAATTTATACCTTAGAAAAAGTGCAAATCTCATGGTCTTTTTCACTGCCATCGGTGTAACTGCCTTTCCAGGGTTGGCATAGGTGTGGCAGTGCATGGAGACCACCGAGAACAATGAAAGCAGCAGAGAGTAACAATATAGATAGAGTAACTGGAGTGAAGACAAATTAAATACAGATACTCCATACTCAAGTGGCATCTTTCCTTCGACGATTCCTCAGGGCAAGTTGCTCCATTCAGCGTGCATTCAGGAATCTCTCCCTACTCTCGCTGCAGACTCCATCATTAATTTATCACTAGGGCTTGCCTTGGTGGCAGTAACTGCAGGTCATTAACCCAAAGTCAAACAAATCCCAATCATAATTGGGTCTACTTAAAGGAATTGTCCCACAGGCTCCCTAAAGTGAAAGTATAACTTCTTCCCATATAACATAATGCTTCACTTCTTTTTCAGACTTCTTTTCTTTCCTCTTGAGTCCTCTGCCCTAGGGTGAAGGATGATAAGCAATTCTGTAGGAAAAAAATGGTTTAATTTCTCTGAGAAATAAACCAACTCTATATAATGTTTACCATAAGCAGAATTAGTGCTTATGATAGCCATTACATGTCCTTATGCTAATAGGTTAAAAACATGTAGGAACTTGTAAATATAGAGAGAAAAGCAAAAGATTAAAAAATATAATACAACAGAACTATTAGGTAGATGTGCTGAGTTTTTTATTAATACTAAACTGACTTCACCTTACTTGTAACCACTTCTACTCAGTATTTTTAAGGTAAAACTGCTGAACTCTATAGTGGTAATTACGATGAATTTGAATATTTCACGTTGAATTTATTTTCCCTGTGCCTCGAAGATATTTTCTGGTTTGCACAGCATGAAATGCTTCCATTACACTTTCCTAAAAATGGGGCGATGGGGGCACAGAGGGTGCTGAAGTGTGACCAGAGGACAGTCTCCTGCTGGAACACTTAGGGCCCTTCCCAGCCCCAGGGCACGAGCACCAGTCAGACGAGGTAAGGAGGAGACGCGGTGGTGGTTTAGGCGCTCAATCGTGTCTAACTCTTGCAACCCTCTGGACTGTAGCCCGCCAGGCTCCTCTGCCCTTGGGATTCTCCAGGCAAGAATACAGGAGTGGGTTACCATTTCCTCCTCCAGGGGATCTTCCTGACTCAGGAATCGAACCCGCACCTCCTGCACTGCAGGTGGATTCTTCACTGACTGAGCCACCAGGGAAGCCCACCACGGGCAATTTCAGGAAGGAGGAAGCAAGAACATCATAACTGCTCCACGTCTGACCCCTCTTCCACTTCCACTCCCTCCCCAATCCAGTGTAAAGGAGAGTCATCCTGTATTTTGGTAGGGGTAAAAATACCCATTGACTCTAAAGGATAACCTAACTGGAGTAAGCAAGAGACGGGATTTCAGAGTGGTATCGGAATCAGGATACTTCCGGTTGCAAGTCACAGACAATGGCTACTGGCAGGGGAAGAAGTGGCCTTCCCAGACAGGGTCTGCCCCCAAAGCAACAGGTTACGGAGGCCACCAAGAGCACCCTACCAAAAACACAGGAGGGACAGAGACAGAAAGCATTCAAAGGGAGGGCCAAGAGAGCTGGAAGGCAGCAGCAAGCCCTCCCCCTGTCTGTGTGGGGCCGTTGCACTGAACGAGGAAGGAGACTCATTTCAGCCTGCAGAACTCCAGTCTGTCTCCCTCCCTGCAGGGAAGCCTGGTGCTGAGAAGCTTCTGGCACTTACCATCAAACTACCAACTTTCACGAGCTGAACACACACAAGGGAATTTACGGCTTTTGTAATACAACAGTTAACACAAGGGCAGCTTCAGATGCTCATGGGTCCAGGCCTCAACCTGTGTCACCAGGAAAAGAGTTCTCTCCCATTCCTTGGGTTTGTTTCCCAAATTTGGCTTTATCCGCAGGTAGACTCTTTGCTCCAAGCTGCCAGATAGTTTTCAGCAGCTATCCTGATTGCTCCAACCAGATTGAAGTCACTTCATCCAAAGTACAGGGGCAGGTTGGTCTCCCAAGCGAAATCTGGATACTGTGGCCACAGGAAGACATGGAAGCCAGGCAGAAAAAACAGATGTCTACTACAGAGCCTGTTCAGTTGAGCTGTTTGCCCTGCATTTTTCCCCTTCAGTGAGGAATATCACCCCTGCTACTGAGGAGCTGGTCCCGCTGCTGCCATTGCACCAACCGAGACTACTTCCCTCTGTCTCTTTGCTCGGTTTGTTCTGAGGTCATTAGCTTTGCAAGAGCCAAAGAAAAGGAAACGATGGTTCAGTGAAAGGGAATGTTACTACACTCGTGGAGCAGAGCTCTGATATTCAGGTTAGCTAATGAAGAGTGGGGGGAAAAAGGGGGAAATTCTCACTTTCTCTTTCATACAGAAAGTTTTTTCATATTAACACTGAAGATGTACCGATAAGGTTTAAGATACAACAAAAATTAATTGTAAAACAAATAAAAACAAGATCTTTTCTAGTACCAATACTTGAATACAGCAGCCTGTGGAAATGGTGATAAAAACTCCTGCTTTTATCTAAATTTCTATATGTATATGTAGGTATGTATAAATATATGCACATATTCTTTTTTACTACATTCAATATGAACATATTTAATTTGGCATTTCTGCATACATGCTCGTGAAAGCTTGGTTTGAGCTTGTGAGATTGGTTTATAAATTTACAAAATGTTTCCCATGCTCTCGAACAATTCCTATGCTACATAAACTATTTCAGAGTATACAAAAGAAAAGTACCCTTCTCTTTTGAGATGTATAACTTTGACACTAACTAGATAAGAAGAATATAAAACTATAAACAAATCTCACTTATAAGCATATATGCAGAAACCCCAAGCTAAATGCTGTATTAAATTGAATTCAACAACAAAAACCACATATATATATTTCATCAAATAGGTGTTATTCCAAGAGAGTTATGTGTTCGTTGAAGATGCCTTTGAAACTCAACCATCTTTTTTCTTTCTTTTATGAGAATCTGTTTAGACTGCTGATTGAAATTTCTTAATGGTAATAAGTCATCTCAAGTTTTCTATTACTCCTGAATGACTTTTAAGAAATTCATATTTTCAAAAAAATTGCCCACTTCATCTATTTTTCACACTTGTTTTTCTAGAATTATTCTCTTTATATTGAAATTTCCACTGAATTGATGATTATGTCCCCCTTTTCACTTAGCATAATGTTTTTCTTTCCTGATCAATATCTCCAGAGGTTTATCTAATTTATTAGCAATTTAAAAAAAACCCAGCTTTTGTTTTTTCTAAACCTCTTTACTCTTTTTCTTTCATTAATTTCTCCTCATTTTCCTTTTCTAACTTCCTGTGTTGAAGAATATTTAACTCATCAATTTCCATTCTTACAAATATATTTAAGACTATACATTTCTCTGTAATATCGTTATATCTGTAGGGCATACATTTGATTCTGTTCTCATTTTGTCTGGTTCTAAAAATTTCTAATTTCCATTATGCTTTCTTGTCTGACCCAGAGTTAAAGAGTTTCTTGTTTATCTGCACATGGATTTGAGGGATGGCAGGCACGAGGGCTTCCTCTTTCACCTCTCGTCCTGTTACTCTACTCCTCAATCAGGGACTTCTAGCTAAATGGGTCTCCTTGCTCTTCCCTGAAAACATCACACACTGGGCTCTCAGGATGGGCTGTTCTATCTGCTCACGACGTTCTTTCTCCAGATATGCAAATGACTAACTCTAGTTCTTCTAAGTCTCTGCCCACAAGTTGCGTTGTCTCTCGTGACCTTTTGTTTAAATCACAACTCCTTTCCGACTAGCAATCTTGACCCCTGCCCACCCTTTTTCCACATACTGTATCCTTATTATATTTACTGTATCCCAAGTCTTCCCTCTCCACTAATGAATTAAATTCTGTGCAGGTAAAATTTATGTCTACTTTTCATTAATGTACTCAGTACACAAAACCACCAGGATGGTGTCTGGCATATAATGCATGTGTGTGTCAGAGATATTTGTTGAAGGAAATTCTAATTTCAATCCAATGTGGTCAAAGAATGAAGTTTATATATTAATTCCTTGTTATTTGTGGAGAATTCCTTTGTGGCCTGACATATGTATGGTTGACATTTGTAACTACTCTACACGTGCTTACGTTTATTAAGTAGAGGTCCCATACATATACATCAAATTAAACTTGTTACACATTAAATCAAATCAGACCTTCCATATCTTTGCTAGTATTTTTCTGCTTGCTCTATCTCTGCTTATTTAGATTTTCTACACACTTAATAATCTCTCAGCTTACAGTTACTTCTTATTTCCTCCTTTTGAATTCAATGTTCTTGAATTCAAAGTACAAGTACATGCTTGAGTAATTATCCCAGCAATGAACTATGAGTGCTAAGCTCTCTTGGTCTTTGCTTGAAAACACTGGAATTTGCCCCCTTCCTTAGCAATAATTTACGTGGCTATAAGATTCTAAGTTGGTAGTTTAGCTGCTTTGGCTCCATACAGATATTGTACCAGTGCCGTTTAGGGTTTAGGGCTGTTGAGAAGCTTTCTGTTAGACAAACTGTTGTTCCCTTCCCTTTCCTCTGTGCTTATTTTTATTATTTTGACTTCGGTGTTCCTCCTATGACTGGAACCTTTGTAGATGTGGTTTCATTTATGATAATCCTGCTTATTAGCACCTGCACTTTTTCAGTTTGATGATCTATGTTTTTCAAATGTTTCCTCTTACTATTTCTAGTCTCTCATTCTGGAGTTTTTAGAAGAAAATATATTTTAATATTCTCATTCTACTTACCATGTTATTCATATTTTTCATTGATGCTATTTTTAATGACTCTATCCTTCATTCCAGAAGTTCCATATGGTCATTATTTAAATCTGCCTCTTTTCCCATATTGTCTTGTTCTTTCCTTGTGGTTTCTGTTACGTCTTTTAGTTCTTTGTTCATTTAAAGCATATTTATTTTATAATCTCTTCCATAATGTCATATTAAATTGAAAGGACTGTTGCTGAAGCTGAAGCTCCAATACTGTGGCCACCTGATGCATGGAGCCAATTCCTAGGAAAAGACACTGATGCTAGGAAAGATTGAAGGCAGGAGGATAAGGGGGTGGTGGAGGGTAAGATGGTTAGATAGCATCACTGACTCAATGGACATGAATTTAAGCAGACTCCAGGAGATAGTGGAGGACAGAGGAGCCTGGTGTGCCACTGTCCATGGGGTTGCAAAGAGTCATACATGACTTAATCACTGAACAAAAACAACAATAGCAACAGCAGTGTCCTATTAATTTATGTCCTAGAGATGCCAACGTATCTATTTTTGGGGACTGCTATCATCATGGTGGGTTATTTCTTTCTGCCTATACTCCTTTCTAATATAAGTTCATTTTTAAGAGGGATTGTTTTTCTTTGTTGGGAATTCTGTATTACTTAGGTTTGGCTACCTGAACAAAATAAGATGTTATTTAAGGAAAGAACCAAGAAGTAGTAGGGAACAAGATACTGGTAGGAAACCAACAGTAGCCGTTACACCCCCATATCCAATATTTATATTCTCAGCTTATTTAATAATTTTTGGAAATACTCATATTCATCTTACAATCTTGACTTACTTTATCTGTGACCAGACTTCAGGCTACTTGCAAAAAAGTAATTAACAGAGCAAATATTGCTTTCTTTATCTTACTGAAGGAAACTAAATAGAATAGAAACAAAACATTTTGGAAGTCAGCAGTATAAGAATTTATTGAATGTTTGTTCTGCACATAGCACTGTTCTGGGGGAGAGATGAACTAATCCTAAACCAGACTATGATAAAATATCTTGAGAGGCTTATGGGAGAATACAGGTAGATCTGATCAACTCTGGAATATCAGAAACTATATTCCCAAGAACAGATTTTGAAGTAGGCCCTAACAGGATTTCAACAGGCACTGGGAAGGGCATTTCAGACAGCAAACTGAGCTAAGGCCCAAATGTGGATAGTACATTTGGTAAAAAAAAAAAAAAAAGATCTGGTGTAGCTGGTGTTTATGGGGAGGGATAGAAAATGTAGAAAGTAAGACTGAAGTCAAATCTTACTCACATAACTAGGTGAACATTTCCATCATAAACTATAACCATTGCTTTGTCTATCTTTCTTGATAGATTCTAAGTCTGTCGAAGGTAGAACCTTTGTTTTATTCATCTTTTATGTCCCCAAATTAGTATAGTACTTCTCACTCAGCAAGCACTTAACAAATATTGTTTAACAAAAAGAATAAATTGGGAAAAACATGAAATGTGGGAGTAAGAAATACTGGACCTGCTCTCTAAGCAGTGGAGAGCAAGAGAGAGAGAGGCACCGTGAACTGGAAGCAGCATCTCAGGTTGACGCCTTAGAAGAAACAGCAGATGGCCAAACACGGGCATGACTGAGAGCGTGGGCAGAAGTCACGTTTTGCTCTGTTGGGCTAGTGACAGATAGGTCTCTCCTTGAGAAGTACTTGTAGCTTGTCTTTGGGTACATTTTACATCTTAAACAAAAAAAATTGTAACTTTTTACCTTGTAGGAAACATAGACTCTATATGATTTACTATAATTTATTTTGATTATTATTGGAGATCTAGAAACATGTTGTATAGTGGAAGTAATCATATTAGATTTTTGTAACCTGAAAAACAGCTTTAGCACATAAAAACCAGGACTTTTGTTTCAAAATAAATGTAGCTGACTTCTCTCTTCTTAATAATCTATCATATTTCTGAAAACCGGAAAAGCTTTTTTTCTCTGAGGCATCTGAGTCACTGGGAATATGTATGGCTGAGGCAGTATAGATGCCGCAGCCCAGAAATGCATCCACTCCTCACATAAACCCGTGTGGAGCTGTAAGCTTCTTAGAGTTGGTCACTAAGCTCACGGAGTGCTAGAAGCACAGTTACTCCTAAGCAATGCAATTCCTCGTGTATTCCAAACATGTTAAACTTTTCCTTTAAGCAGTTTGTTTTAAATGAGATGATCTGAATCTGTGTTCTTACTAGAAATGTAATTTTTTTTTTTACTGCTGGAAACTGAAATAGAATGATAACAACAGCCCCAAATTCTGTAAACTCTTATGAAAAACTCAAAGGAACTTTTTGGCCAACACAGTATTACAAAATGCTTCCTAAATTTTTGTTATATTCTATTACCCAACGGCAATGGCACCCCACTCCAGTACTCTTGCCCGGAAAATCCCATGGATGGAGGAGCCTGGAGGGCTGCAGTCCACAGGGTCGCTGAGGGTCGGACACGACTGAGCGACTTCACTTTCACTTTTCACTTTCATGCATTGGAGAAGGAAATGGCAACGCACTCCAGTGGTCTTGCCTGGAGAATCCCAGGGACGGGGGAGCCTGTTGGGCTGCTGTCTATGGGGTCGCACAGAGTCAGACACGACTGAAGTGACTTAGCATATATATTACCCAACGGCTACTGGTTTTCTAGTTGTGGTTAATGGAACCTATTGAATTTCATTTTGAAAAAAAAAATTTAAACTATTTAAAATCTAAAATAATAACTATAAATGCACATAAATGAGAATTTAAATAGAGAGGTGATACAGCGTACTGGTAAGGAAAGCAAACCCTGGGGTCAGACAACCAGGGTTTGTCACTTATGAAATGTGACTATGCAAAGTACTTAGCATCTCCATGCTTTATCTAAAAAACTTGTAATAACTGTCTACTTTCTTAGTAGTTAGGGCTTCCCTGGTGGCTCAGAGGTTAAAGCGTCTGCCTGGAATGAGGGAGATCTGGGTTCGATCCCTGGGTCGGGAAGATCCCCTGGAGAAGGAAATGGCAACCCACTCCAGTACTCTTGCCTGGAGAATCCTATGGAGGGAGGAGCCTGGTAGGCTACAGTCCATGGGGTCGCAAAGAGTCGGACATGACTGAGCGACTTTCACTTCACTTCACTTCTTAGTAGTTAAACTGAATGCTAACAAACTAGAGAATACTACTGCATTTATTTTTATTGAAGGCTTAATTTTGTATTTTGGACTAAAGATTTATTTATCTGCTTGCCATTTCTGTTTATTTAGAAGTAGTACTTGGAGACTGCACAGCAAGCTGTTTAAAAAGAGGTACCATTTGTAACTCTCTATCTGTGTGAATCAGACTTAGTTTTTGTTGTGTAATATTAAAAAAAAAATCTGGATTGAATTTAAGAGCTGAAGTTAAGATTAAAACGTATTATCAGCAACTGTATAATTGTAAGTATCTGTGCTATTTCTTGCCTCGAAAATTCCACAGACAGAGGAGCCTGGTGGGCTACAGTCCATGAGGCCACAAAGAGTCGGACACGACTGAGCAGCTAAGCATGTACCCACGCACGTGCTTTGAAGTAAGACAATGGATTTATATGCAAGCTCTGACATTTTGCCATCTGTATGACCTTTGACATATTTTTAAATTTCCTTGAGACTCAATTTCTTTATTTGAAAAAGAAAGACAGAAATAGTATTAATACTATCTCAAAATTTTTATTCTACATTTTCTTGTTCAAGAAAGAGCTCCATTATTTTCAGTGTTTGATGTTATAAATAAATATTACAAGGTCAGAGCTCTGTTAGTAAAATTACTTTATATATTTGGGTTACCAATAATATTTCTTTGAAATAAAGGATGTGACTGCTAGAGAAACTTGAAAAATCATGTCCCACACTGTCTTTATACTCTTCTGTTTCTGAATGGTCCATTCGACCACCAAATTTTAAACACTATAAGGCTGTGCTGCCCCCTGCTGCCCCAGTTTCTCTAATCTATTTTGAATTTTCTGAGAAGTCAAAACTTACACTTCAGTATTGTAGTTAAGTAACTCTGCAGTAGGCTGGAAGACTATAAAAATCCGGATGGTAAAATATGGAACGCAGTGCTATATAATATATGAAATTTGTCAACTACTTAAGACTTCCCTGGTAGCTCAGATGGTAAAGAATCTGCCGGCAATGTGGGAGACCTGGGTTCAATCCCTAGGTTGGGAAGAGCCCCTGGAGGAGGGCATGGCAATCCACTCCAGTGTTCTCACCTGGAGAATCCCATGGACAGAGGAGCCTGGCGGGCTATAGACCATGGGGTCGCAGAGTCAGACACGACTGAGTGACTGACACTTATTTAGAACACACAATCTGATAGTGGGAACAGATAAATATAATAAGCTCCCGATTTGCATATTTTAAAAACATTTATTTATTTGGCTGCGCTGGCCTTAGTTGCTGCATGTGGAATCTAGTTCCCTGACCAGGGATCAAACCTGGGCCCCCCGAATTGGGAGCATGGAGTTCTCAGCCACAGGATTACCAGGGAAACCACCAATTTGCATAACATTTAACAAATGTAGATGTCCCGGGCTAAATAACTGCTATAATTGCTATTACTTAAAGTATTACTGACACCTTGTGGAAAATATGGCTCATCCACAAGGGAAAAAGCAGTCAGCAGAAATTGTCCCCAGGAATCCCTGATACTTGACAAGTAAGATTTTAAATCAGCTCTTTAAATAAACAGCTGAGAAAAGAAGAGAAGCTAAAGCAAAGGAGAAAAAGAAAGATATAAGCATCTGAATGCAGAGTTCCAAAGAATACAAGGAGAGATAAGAAAGCTTTCCTCAGTGATCAATGCAAAGAAAGAGGAAAATAATAGAATGGGAGACTAGAGATCTCTTTAAGAAAATTAGAGATACCAAGGGAACATTTCATGCAAAGATGGGCACAATAAAGGACAGAAATGGTATGGACCTAACAGAAGCAGAAGATACTAAGAAGAGGTGGCAAGAATACACTGAAGAATTGTACGAAAAAGATCTTCATGACCCAGATAACTACAATGGTGTGATCACTCACCTAGAGCCAGATATCCTGGAATGCGAAGTCAAGTGGGCCTTAGGAAATATCACTACGAACAAAGCCTAGTAGAGGTGATGGAATTCAGGTAAGCTATTTCAAGTCCTAAAAGATGATGCTGTGAAAGTGCTGCACTCAATATGCCAGGAAATTTGGAAAACACAGCAGTGGCCACAGGACTGGAAAAGGTCAGTTTTCATTCTAATCCCAAAGAAAGGCAATGCCAAAGAATGCTTAAACTACCGCACAATTGCACTCATCTCACACGCTAGTAAAGTAATTCTCAAAATTCTCCAAGCCAGGCTTCAATAATATGTGAACCGTGAACTTCCAGATGTTCCAACTGGATTTAGAAAAGGCAGAGGAACCAGAGATCAATTGCCAGCATCCACTGGATCACTGAAAAAGCAAGACAGTTCTAGAAAAACATCTACTTCTGCTTTATTGACTATGCCAAAGCGTTTGACTGTGTGGACCACAACAAACTGTGGAAAATTCTTCAAAAAATGGGAATACCAGACCACCTGACCTGTCTCTCCTGAGAAATCTGTATGCAGGTCAAGAAGCAACAGTTAGAACTGGACATGGAAAAACAGACTGGTTCCAAATCGGGAAAGGAGTATGTTAAGGCTGTATATTGTCACCCTGCTTATTTAACTTATACGCAGAGTACATCATGAGAAACGCTTGGCTGGATAAAGCACAAGCTGGAATCGAGATTGCTGGGAGAAATATCAATAACCTCAGATATGCAGATGACACCACCCTTATGGCAGAAAGCAAAGAACTAAAGAGCCTCTTGATGAAAGTGAAAGAGGAGAGTGAAAAAGTTGACTTACAACTCAACATTCAGAAAACTAAGATCATGGCATCTGGTCCCATCACTTCATGGCAAATAGATGGGGAAGCAATGGAAACAGTGACAGACTTTATTTTTTTAGGCTCCAATATCACTGCAGATGGTGACTGCAGCCACGAAATGAAAAGATGCTTGTTTCTTGGAAGAAAAGTTGTGACCAACCTAGACAGCATATTAAAAAGCAGAGACATTACTTTGTTGACAAAGGTCTGTCTAGTCTAAGCTACCTTTTCCCAGTAGTCGTGTATGGATGTGAGAGTTGGACTATCAAGAAAGCTGAGAGCCGAAGAATTAACGCTTTTGACCTATGGTGTTGGAGAAGACTCTTGAGAGTCTCTTGGATTGCAAGGAGATCCAACCAGTCCATCGTAAAGGAAATCAGTCCTGAATATTCATTGGAAGGACTGATGCTGAAGCTGAAACTCCAATACTTTGGCCACCTGATGCAAAGAACTGACTCATTGGAAAAGACCCTGATGCTGGGAGAGATTGAAGGCGGGAGGAGAAGGGGATGACAGAGGATGAGATGGTTGAATGGCATCACTGACATGATGGACATGAGTCTAAATAAACTCCGGGAGTTGGTGATGGACAGGGAAGCCTGGCGTGCTGCAGTCCACGGGGTCACAAAGAGTCGGACATGACTGAACAACTGAACTGAAATATACTCAAAAGAACTAAAGAAAACTGTGTCTAAAGAATGAGAACAATGTGTCACCAAATAAAGAATATCCACTCTAAAATATAAAGCTAAAAGTAGCAGAATTAGAAACAGACAATTCAACAATAGTTGGAGTTTTCACCACTTCATTTTCAATACTGGATAGAACAACTAGATAGAACAACAATAAGGAAATAGAAGTCTTGAAAATTATCAACCAACTATATCTAAATGATTTCTATAGGACATTCTGCCCAACAATAGCAGAACATACTCTTTTCAAGTGCACATGAAACATTTCTCTATGGATAGACGAGGACGGACCATCTATTACGCCAAAAGCAAGTCTCAATATGTTTAAAATGACTGATAATCATACAAGTTATGTTCTCTAATGACAATGGAATTAAATTAGAAATCACTGACAGAAGGAATTTTTGGAAGTTCACTATGTGTAAATAAAACAACATTTTCATAAATAACCAATGGGCCGAAGATAAAATTATGAAGAGAATTAGAAAAAAAGCTTGAAAGGGATAAAAATAGAAACACACCATATCAAATCAGAAAGGAGACAGTGAAAACTAGCTTGGAGGGAAATTATAGCAGACAATGCCTATAGAAAAAAAGAAGAAAATATTTCAAATCAATAACCTAATTTCCTACCTGAAGAAACTAAAAAAGAAGAGGAAACTAAACCTGAAAAATTATAAAGATTGAGAAACAGAAGAAAAGTTACAAAAACTGGAGTAGAAAGACTCTGAAAAATACCAGTAAATAAATAAAACAGAGATAAATAAGTAAATAAATAAAACTGAAAATGTTTCTTTAAGAAGATCAATGAAACTCACCAACTTTTGGCTAGAATGACCAAAAAAAAAGAGCACTCAAACTCTAAAGAAAGTATGAAAGAGAGGTCATCATTACTGAACTTTCAGAAGTAAAAGAGGTTATAAGAAAACATCATGCACAATTCAACAAGGTAGATAAACTAAATGAAATGGAAAAACTCCTAGGAAGACACAATAGTGAAAGTGACTCAAGAAGAAACTGAAAATCTGAACACCTATAACAAGTAAAGACTGAATTAGTAATAAAAAATAGGAACAACTTTCCACGATGGGAAGCCCAGACCTTCACTGGTAAATTCTACCTGTTGTGGACTGAATGAGCCTCCAAAAGATATGTTCAAGTCCTAACACCTGTTACCCTGTGAGCGTAAAGGTATTTGGAAACAGGGTCTTTGCAGATTCATTAAGACATACGTTAAGATGAGATCAGACTGGAGTAAAAGAGAAGCAAGGAACAAATTCTACTTGAGAGCCAGCAGAAGGAATCAATCCTGCTAACATCCGGATTTCAAACTTCTGAGTCCCCAAGATCCGTGAAAGAATCCGTTTCTGTTGTTTTAAGCCACACAGTTTGTCGTGGCAGCCCAAGGAAACAAAGACACTGCCAATGTTTAAAAACTGTCCCACATAATAGAAGAGGAGGAAGCACTTCCCGAGTCATTCTTTAAGGTCAGTAATACTATAAAGCCAGGCATAGATATCACCAGAAGAGAAAACTACAGATCTATGTCTCTTTAGAACATCATAAACATCCTCAATTCACTAAAACACTAGCAAACCAAATCTGTAATATATAAAAAGGATTATATATTCATGGCTAAGTGGGATTTATCCTAGGAATGTAATATCAATTTAATGTATGAAAATCAAAGTAATATATCATAATAACAGAATAAAGGACAAAACCCACAGTCATCTTAATAGAGGCAGAAAAAAGCACCTGACAGAATCCAACACCTTTTCATGATAAAAACACTAAACAAACTAGGAACAGAAGGGAATTTTCTCAACTTGATAAAGGGCATATATGAAAAACCTACAGTTAATATTATACCTAGTTGTCGAAAAGGCAAGGTCTGGTGACTTGCCTGCAATGTAGGTGAACCAAATTCAATCCCTAGGTTGGGAAGATCGCCTGGAGAAGGGAGTGGCAATCCACTCCAGTATTCTTGCTGGGAAATCCCATGGACAGAGGAGCCTGACTGGTTACAGCCTATATGTTTGCAAAGAGTTGGACACAACTGAGCAAGTAACACTTTCACTCTTCACCACTAGTTGTCAAAGATTGAATGCTTTCCCCGAGAACAGGAAAATGACAAGGACGTCTGCTTTCAACACTGTACTAGAGGATCTAGTCAGGGCGATTAGTAAGAAAGATAAATAAAAGGCTGTTAAGATGATCACAATTAGGGAGAGATCAGGTTTAACTCCAAATTCACCAAAGACAACTGCAGATTCATAGGCAGTGAGCAGAGTGAGGGCATCAGTCGATGGAAAATTTCCAAGAAGAAACATCAAGGGGAGGGAAATTCTTCTTAAACTGGCTTAACAGCATTTCTGTCTAAGGCAGGTCAAAGGCTTACATATCAAAAGTGGGGCATGAGGAACTTGATCAGATATCAAAGGTAAGGGGAATTCTCCCTAAACTGACTAAGCAGGATTCTCGGCTAAGACTGGGCTGGGCTGAGCTGATTAAAGACAAGATCCCGATCAAGGTAGAGGCTTAGTTGAAAAGATGGCTCAGAGCGGGAAACTGATGAACATGTGGTCAATGGAACAGCCTTTGTTAAATCATTCTGATTGGGGAACAGAAAATTATCTCTACCACAGATGACACAGTCTTCAATACAGTAAATCCTAAATTACATGTTGGGAAAAAAACATGAGAACTAATGAGCATGTCCAAGCAAGGCTTCATAATGTGGTGGTCTAGTTGCTCAGTTGTGTCCGACTCCTTGTGACCCACGTACTGTAGCCTGCCAGGCTCCTCTGTCCATGGGATTTTCCAGGCAAGAGTACTGGAGTGGGCTGCCATTTTGTTCTCCCGTGTGACAACATATAAAAATCAAGTGTATTTTCACGTAGGGAACAGACTGTGGTTACCAAGGGGGCGGGTAAGCAGAAGGGGGATGGCTTGAGGGTTAGGGTTAGCAGATGCAAACCATTATATATAGGATGGACAAACAACAAGGTCCTACTGTATAGCACAGAGAACTGTTAATATATTCAATACTCTGTGATAAACATAATGGAAAAGAATATAAAAAAGGCATATATATGTATAACTGAATCACTTTCCCGTACAGAAGAAATTAACAGAACACTATGAATCAATTATACTTTAGTAAAAAGTCAGCTGTATTTTTATACACTAGCAATAAACAATTGAAAACAAAATTAAGAAACTATTTCATTCACAAAACCATCAATAAGAATACTTAGGGATAAATTTAACAAAAGAAGAGTAAGACTTCTATACCAAAACTAACAAAATGTTTTTTGAAAGAAACTTAAAGAAGACCTAAATACATATAAAGACATCTCATATTAATGGATTGGAAGACTTAAAACAGTGTTACCATGGTAATACCTCACAGGGCAATCAACAGATTCAATGCGATCCTTATCAAAATTCCAAAGGTATTTTTTTTTTCAGAAATGGAGAAGCTAATTCTAAAATTCATGTGTGGGCTTCCCTGGTGGCTCCGTGGTAAAGAATCTGCCTGCCAATGCAGCAGACACAGGTTTGATCCCCAATCCGGGAAGATCCTACACGCCACGCAGCAGCTGAGCCTGTGCAAAACTATGGATCCTGTGCTCCGGAGCCCGGGAGCTGTGGCTACTGAGCCTGTGCACCCTACAGCCAGTGCTCCACAACGAGAGAAGCCACCAAAACGGGACGCCCGAGTGCTGAAACTAGAGAGGAGCTCTTCACAACTAGAGAAAAGCCCACGGAGCAACGGAGAGAGGCAAGGGGGGCAGGAGACAGATTAGGGGTATGACATTAACTACTATGCTATGCTATGCTAAGTCGCTTCAGTCGTGTCCAATTTCGTGTGACCCCACAGACGGCAGCCCACCAGGCTTGCCCATCCCTGGGATTCTCCAGGCAAGAACACTGGAGCGGGTTGCCATTTCCTTCTCCAATGCATGAAAGGGAAAAGTGAAAGTGTAGTCGCTCAGTCGTGTCCGACTCTTAGCGACCCCAAGGACTGCAGCCTACCAGGCTCCTCCGTCCATGGGATTTTCCAGGCAAGAGTACTGGAGTGGGGTGCCACTGCCTTCTCTGAGATTAACTACTAGTTATGTATAAAATAGATAAGCAAGAAGGATATACTGTATAGCACAGGAAACTATAATTATCTTGTAATATCCTACAATGAGTTAGACAAGGCTGTGGTCCGTGTGATTAGATTGACTAGTTTTCTGTGAGTATGGTTTCAGTGTGTTTGCCCTCTGATGCCCTCTTGCAATACCTACCATCTTACTTGGGTTTCTCTTACCTTGGGCGTGGAGTATCTTCACGGCTGCTCCAGCACAGCCTTGTCTAACTCAATGAAACTAAGCCATGCCCGTGGGGCCACCCAAGACGGGCGGGTCATGGTGGAGAGATTTGACAGAATGTGGTTCACTGGAGAAGGGAATGGCAAACCACTTCAGTATTCTTGCCTTGAGAACCCCATGAACAGTATGAAAAGGCAAAATGATAGGATACTGAAAGAGGAACTCCCCAGGTCAGTAGGTGCCCAGTATGCTACTGGAGATCAGTGGAGAAATAACTCCAGAAAGAATGAAGGGATGGAGCCAAAGCAAAAAGAATACCCAGCTGTGGATGTGACTGGTGATAGAAACAAGGTCTGATGCTGTAAAGAGCAATATTGCATAGGAACCTGGAATGTCAGGTCCATGAATCAAGGCAAATTGGAAGTGGTCAAACAAGAGATGGCAAGAGTGAATGTTGACATTCTAGGAATCAGCAAACTGAAATGCACTGGAATGAGTGAATTTAACTCAGATGACCATTATATCTACTACTGCAGGCAGGAATCCCTCAGAAGAAATGGAGTGGCCATCATGGTCAACAAAAGAGTCTGAAATGCAGTACTTGGATGCAATCTCAAAAATGACAGAATGATCTCTGTTCGTTTCCAAGGCAAACCATTCAGTATCACAGCAATCCAAGTCTATGCCCCAACCAGTAACACTGAAGAAGCTGAAGTTGAATGGTTCTATGAAGACCTACAAGACCTTTTAGAATTAACACCCCAAAAAGATGTCCTTTTCATTATAAGGGACTGGAATGCAAAAGTAGGAAGTCAAGAAACACCTGGAATAACAGGCAAATTTGGCCTTGGAATATGGAATGAAGCAGGGCAAAGACTGATAGAGTTTTGCCAAGAAAATGCACTGGTCATAACAAACACCCTCTTCCAACAACACAAGAGAAGACTCTATACATGGACATCACCAGATGGTCAACAC
>NW_011494639.1:2534332-2535540 GCF_000754665.1 Bison bison bison | reverse complement strand
ATTTAAGGGCCTAGATCTGATAGATAGAGTGCCTGATGAACTATGGAATGAGGTTTGTGACATTGTACAGGAGACAGGGATCAAGACCATTCCCATGGAAAAGAAATGCAAAAAAGCAAAATGGCTGGAGAGGTCTTACAAATAGCTGTGAAAAGAAGAGAAGCAAAAAGCAAAGGAGAAAAGCAAAGATATAAGCATCTGAATGCAGAGTTCCAAAGAATAGCAAGAAGAGATAAGAAAGCCTTCTTCAGCGATCAATGCAAAGAAATAGAGGAAAACAACAGAATGGGAAAGACTAGGGATCTCTTCAAGAAAATCAGAGATACCAAAGGAACACTTCAGGCAAAGGTGAGCTCGATAAAGGACAGAAATGGTATGGCCCTAACAGAAGCAGAAGATATTGAGAAAAGATGGCAAGAATACACAGAAGAACTGTACAAAAAAGATCTTCATGACCCAGATAATCATGATGGTGTGATCACTGACCTAGAGCCAGACATCCTGGAATGTGAAGTCAAGTGGGCCTTAGGAAGCATCACTATGAACAAAGCTAGTGGAGGTGATGGAATTCCAGTTGAGCTATTCCAAATCCTGAAAGATGATGCTGTGAAAGTGCTGCACTCAATATGCCAGCAAATTTGGAAAATGCAGCAGTGGCCACAGGACTGGAAAAGGTCAGTTTTCATTCCAATCCCAAAGAAAGGCAGTGCCAAATAATGCTCAAACTACTGCACAATTGCACTCATCTCACACGCTAGTAAAGTAATTCTCAAAATTCTCCAAGCCAGGCTTCAACAGTATGTGAACCATGAACTTCCTGATGTTCAAGCTGGTTTTAGAAAAGGCAGAGGAACCAGAGATCATATTTCCAACATCCGCTGGATCATGGAAAAAGCAAGAGAGTTCCAGAAATACATCTATTTCTGCTTTACTGACTATGCCAAAGCCTTTGACTGTGTGGATCACAACAAACTGTGGAAAATTCTTCAAGAGATGGGAATACCAGACAACCTGATCTGCCTCTTGAGAAATCTGTATGCAGGTCAGGAAGCAACAGTCAGAACTGGACATGGAACAACAGACTGGTTCCAAATAGGAAAAGGAGTTCGTCAGGGCTGTATATTGTCACCCTGTTTATTTAACTTATATGCAGAGTACATCATGAGAAACGCTGGACTGGAAAAACACAAGCTGGAATCAAGATTGCC
>NW_011494639.1:2528811-2534232 GCF_000754665.1 Bison bison bison | reverse complement strand
ACACAAGCTGGAATCAAGATTGCCGGGAGAAATATCAATAACCTCAGATATGCAGATGACACCACCCTTATGGCAGAGAGTGAAGAGGAACTCAAAAGCCTCTTGATGAAAGTGAAAGTGGAGAGTGAAAAAGTTGGCTTAAAGCTCAACATTCAGAAAACGAAGATCATGGCATCCGGTCCCACCACTTCATGGGAAATAGATGGGGAAACAGTTGTAACAGTGTCAGAGTTTATTTTTCTGGGCTCCAAAATCACTACAGATGGTACTGCAGCCATGAAATTAAAAGATGCTTACTCCTTGGAAGGAAAGTTATGACCAACCTAGATAGCATATTCAAAAGCAGAGACATTACTTTGCCAACAAGGGTTCGTCTAGTCAAGGCTATGGT
The DNA here is from genome assembly GCF_000754665.1 of Bison bison bison. Taxonomy (NCBI): domain Eukaryota; kingdom Metazoa; phylum Chordata; class Mammalia; order Artiodactyla; family Bovidae; genus Bison; species Bison bison. The sequence goes on along the minus strand of NW_011494639.1, from coordinate 2,533,841 downwards.
TTTTCCTGTGGTCATGTATGGATGTGAGAGTTGGACTGTGAAGAAAGCTGAGCGCTGAAGAATTGATGCTTTTGAACTGTGGTGTTGGAGAAGACTCTTCAGAGTCCCTTGGACTGCAAGGAGATCCAACCAGTCCATTCTGAAGGAGAGCAGCCCTGGGATTTCTTTGGAAGGAATGATGCTAAAGCTGAAACTCCAGTACTTTGGCCACCTCATGCGAAGAGCTGACTCATTGGAAAAGACTCTGATGCTGGGAGGGATTGGGGGCAAGAGGAGAAGGGGACGACAGAGGATGAGATGGCTGGATGGCATCACTGACTCGATGGACGTGAGTCTCAGTGAACTCCGGGGGTCGGTGATGGACAGGGAGGCCTGGCGTGCTGGATTCATGGGGTCGCAAAGAGTCGGACACGACTGAGCAACTGATCTGATCTGATCTGATAGTTCAATAATGGTGAAGGGAAAGGCTACCCACTCCAGTATTCTGGCCTAGAGAATTCCATGGACTGTACAGTCCATGGGGTGCCAAAGAGTCGTACACAACTGAGCAACTTCCAAATCAAATCAAATAGTTCAACAGAAAAAAGAAAATGGACTAGGACTCAGGATTCTGAACTCACTATACTTAGTCTCAGAGTCATTTATTACTAATAAGTTTAAATCCCCATTCTGTTTTTCAAGAATCTCTATAATTTGGCTTCATCCTAATATTCAGTGCTGTGTTTCTTTCCCTGCACAATTTGTGAGTGCAGTAAGGTCCCCAAATTGCTGCTGAGGAAAAATGGGGAGAGCAATTGTTGGAATGATGGGATGGTGATGGGATATTGGTGGGTGAATATCCCACAGGTTATCAAGAAGGTGAACACAGGCGCTGGAGGTTGTCTTATGCAATTCCCTCTCAAACGTGGAGCTCACACCCTCTTCCTTGAGAGTTTCCTTTATTATTTGAGGCAGCTTTCAGTGGGGGCAGATATAAAATTATGGAGTCAGATACAGTTCCCTCAAACCTGCCCAAAACACTGACACAAATGTATTTTTATAAAATTTTGAAGCATATGTTTCTAAAGTCCCTGGATTTTTTCTGTATAACACAATTCTGTCTGAAGCGCCTGTGAGATCTGACCGTACTGTCCTCTTCCTCCTCAGCAATGTTTTCAACTGCAAATCATCCAGTAAGGCCTGCTCATTTATGGAAGATTCCCACTTGGCTCCGGGACTTCTCCTTTCCCCCAACCTGTTCTGACTTCAGGTGAATCAAAATTCCCACACACCGTGCCCTTCTAACACCCATGGGCACTAAGGTATTTGATTTTCTCACCTCTAATGATTTCTTCCTCCCAATCTCATTATTTTTTGGATCCTGGCATCATCAGAGGCTCTGGTTAGGTCTTTACCAAAATGACCAAGGAAAAATCCCAGGTGTCAAGCACAACCTCTTAGTTATCTAATTTGCTGATTCAACTGCTGCTCTCGCAACACCACTGCTTTGACTAGACGCCCATTCCACTGATGCTGGACTTTCGTTCATCAGCCTCTCCTTGGTCTAACTTCCTCCTCCGTCAAGATTCATCATTTCAGTCTTCTCTTCGCTTAAACTTCCCTGCTTTTCTGTCTATTCAACACACTTAATAGCTGGCAAAATGCTAACCTTGGGTGAATTTACTGTACTGGGGAAGTTATCACACAACTCAGAGGATTGGAACTTTGCCTGAGTCATTGTCTGGTCATACTTACAGTCTTCTTATACTTCCCTAATATTTTTCCCTTTTCTCAATGATTGTATCATTCATTCTTCCCAAAGAACCTGACACTGTTTTCTCCCTTACTTATCTTTGCTTTTCACTGTACACACACACACACACACCATATGGAATCTTCCTCAATTTCCTGCCAAAATATCTACAAACTCTTACGTCTGGATCCTTCCCTCCCTTTTTATCTTTGTCCTAAGAGAAGGAATTCCTTCTATTTCAGACCAATTTCTCCCCATGTTGTCTAGATTGTTTCCTCAAACCTTTTTTAAAATAGTGCATGTCTTTTTCTCTCATATCCTATATATGTCTTTGCACTGGATTTTTCTCATCTATATTTAAACATGCTCACGTTTCACTCCTGTTTTTAAAAAAAACAAAAAACTCTTTGGATTTTGGATCCCAAAGTCTCCTCCAGGTTTCCTATTCTCTCTTTCCCCTTTTTTCTTCTATGTTTTCCTCATTCAGCGTCAAATCTGGTTAAAGAGTTGGTCTACATTAGCCCATATCCTCAGCTCTCACTTACTCCTGAACTCATCATGCTTCTACCATCCCTCTGAAAGTTCTTTCATTAAGATCACTAGAGAGATCTCCATATTAAATCTAATAGGTAACATTCAGTACAGCCAACTAGCCTTTTCTGTCTGAAACTCAGTCCTGCATTTTGTGATACTATCCTCTGGTTTTGCTTTCTTTTTTATCTTTCTTTCTTGTTGTGACACAGACTGCTAACTGTTCACAAGAATTTTCTCTTCACCTCTGGATGGGCACATGACTGCCCCATTTTTCAGCCTCTTTTGGAGTTAAGGTATGGACATGTGACAGATCTCTTGAAAATGGAATATAAGCAGAAGAGGTGGACGCTACTCCTAGGCCCAGGCCTTAAGACAATGGCCATGCCTCTTCTCTATCATCTTTGCCCCTCTCTCATCACTTGGAATCTGGGTGCACTGCAGACCAATCACATTTAAACAATCACACTGATGACACTGTCCTAGAGTAGGAATTGGTAAATAGCGATGTGTAGCCACATCTGGCCCCAAATCTGTTTTTCTATAGTCTGCAAGTGAAGAATGAACTTTATGTTTTTTAAGGGTTACAAAAAAAAAAGAAGAAGAGGGAGAAGAAGGGTGTGTGACAGAGACTACATGTGGTTGGCAAAGTCTAAAATACCTACTGTGTGGCCCTTCGTAGGAAAAGTCTGCTGACCTCTGTCCTAGGGGGATGTGTGACAGCAACCACAATGAAAGAAAAATGGATCCCCTACAGACTGTGTGGGGCAGAGCTTTCTCCGTCATCTCATCTGACTGGCAAGCATCCATCTGGAACTCGAGGACAGAGGAACTGATACAAACAAGTTGATGACAATGCTGCTTATATGGCAAGAATCATCGAGTTCCTTACTGCCAGTATCCACTAAACTGTGGTAGCCTAACTTGTCCACTAGAAGTAGGTTAAATTCTCATCCTCTTCATGGTTAGCAGGACCCTTGTGTTAACTATTTTTCTTTTAAACATACAGTTTTTAAAAAATCCACGACAGTCTTCATCTTTCAGCAGGCAACGACATGTCATGTTATTACTGACACATCTGTCCTGTGCCTTTGTGCTTTCTGTTTTTACTATCTGTTCTGTTCTTTCCTTTTATATATATTTTTAAAAATTAATCTCATATGTGAAATGATCATTCAGTAGAGTTAATGTGGCAATTTACGTGTATGGTTTAAAAAACTTGACAAATGTCTACATTTACGTGCAATCACTCCCAACCAATATGCAGAACACTTTACCAGAAAGTGTTCTATTGCGCCTCTTCTCAATCAATTCTCTCATGTCAGATGACTGCTGATCTGATTTACACTAGTTTTAGACTGACAGACTAATTTTCCCTTTTAAAAACTTTATACAAATGTAATCATACGATACATATCTGTCTTCTAAAGGAAATCAGTCCTGAATATTCATTGGAAGGACTGATGCTGAAGCTGAAACTCCAATACTTTGGCCACCTGATGTGAAGAACTGACTCACTGGAAAAGACCCCGATGCTGGGAAAGATTGAAGGCGGGAGGAGAAGGGGACAACAGAGGATGAGATGGTTGGATGGCATCACCAACTCAATGGACATGAGTTTGAGTAAACTTCAGGAGTTGGTGATGGATAAGGAGGCCTGGTGTGCTGCAGTCCATGGGGTCGCAAAGAGTTGGACACGAATGAGTGACTGAACTGAACTGAACTGAATCTGTTCTTATACTAATATCACACCATCCTAATTACTGTGCCTCTGTAGCAAATCTTGAGATCAGGAATATAAATATTCCATCTTTTTTTTTTTTTTTTTCACAAAATTGTTTTGCCCATTTTATGTCCTGTACATTTTAAAATAAATTTGTCACTTCAATTTCCAGCCATGATGGAGTAGCAGGAACTGGATTTATTCTTGGTCTAAACAAGTAAGACAACAGATACTAATGCACATAAAAATGGTTTTCATATAATGGGCAACAGGCAGTGCAGGATAGTGTAGTTTACTGCTTGGAGTTTCTAGACTACAGTGTAGACAGGGAGAAATCAAGCAGAGCCTGAGGTTTCCCTGAGCTAAGGAGATGGCACGGAAAATATGAGAAGGTAAAGCCTATGACTGTGTGGATCACAACAAACTGTGGAAAATTCTTAAAGAGATGGGAATACCAGATCACCTTACCTGCCTCCTGAGAATCCGGCATGCAGCTCTAGAAGCAGCAGTTAGAACTGGACATGGAACAACAAACTGGTTACAAATTGGGAAAGGAGTACGTCAAGACTGTATATTGTCACCCTGGTTATTTAACTTATGTGCAGAGTATATCACGTGAAATGCTGGGCTGGATGAAGCATAAGCTGGAATTAAGAATGCCAGGAGAAATATCAATAACTTCAGATATGAGGAAGACACCATCCTTATGGCAGAAAGCAAAGAGGAACTAAAGAACCTCTTGACGAAAGTGAAAGAAGAGAGTAAAAAAGTTGGCTTAAAACTCAACATTCAAAAAACTACAATATGGCATCTGGTCCCATCACTTCATGGCAAATAGTTGGGGAAACAATGGAAACAGTGGCAGATTTTATTTTCTTGGGATCCAAAATCATTGTGGACAGTGATCGCAGTCATGAAATTAAAAGACATTTGCTCTTTGGAAGAAAAGCTATGACCAATCTAGACAGCATATTAAAAAGCAGAGATATTACTCTGCCAAGAAAGGTCCATATAGTCAAAACTATGGTTTTTCCAGTAGTCATG
>NW_011494639.1:2524268-2528711 GCF_000754665.1 Bison bison bison | reverse complement strand
CTCAAGAGTCCCTTGGACTGCAAGGAGATCCAACCAGTCCATCCTAAAGGAAATCAGTCCTGAGTATTCATTGGAAGGACTAATGCTGAAGTTGAAACTCCAATACTTTGGCCACCTGATGTGCAGAACTGACTCATTAGAAAAGACCCTGATGCTGGGAAAGATTGAAGGCAGGAGGAGAAGGGGACGACAGAGGATGAGATGGTTGGATGGCATCACTGACTCAATGGATATGAGTTTGAGCAAGCTCCAGGGGATGGTGAAGGACAGGGAAGCCTGGCATGCAGCAGTCCATGGGGCCACAAAGAGTTGGACATGACTGAGTGACTGAACAACAAGGTAACTAAGATTTAACAGGGCAAATTTTAGAAAGCAGAGAGCAGCACGGAGATCTTCAAATATTCAGAGGTCTTCAAATATACACTTTGAATCTTCAGCTGAGTTTTGATTAGGGCATGCATGTGAGGAAACTATTTACAGCCAAGGAGAATAGCAATGAAAAGAATCAGACAGAACAATTCTCAGAACTCACATAAGCCTGGGAATAATTCATACTTTGAACAGCCAAATGGAAAAAACTCATATGGGGTATCAAGTTGAATAATCAGAAGGATAATCCATGAGCTGTGGGGCTAAATAAGCCCTAGACTAAAGAATCTGTGGCTTGGTAAAACAAAACTTAATAGGATTAAACTATTTTCAAGTAACCTGACTGCATGCAAGAACAAAGTCCAAATATACTAAAGACAAAAGAATCCAGCACACAGCAACATAAAACCCATAATGTCTGGCATTTAATTTAAAAAATGTCAAGCATACAAGACAGAAGGACAATACAATTCAGAATAAGGGGAAAAAACCAAGTGACAGACCAAGAAATTATACAGATGATAGTATTTCTAGAAAAGGACATTAAAATGGCTATTATAAAAATAGTCTAGATTTCAAGATAATAAAAGAATGCATGAACATGTTAAGGAAAGACAAAGTGGATATAAAAGAGACCCAAATTTAACTTCTAGAGATAGAAAAATATATCTGAGATGAAAAATACACTACACTGAATTACCAACACAGATGACATTGCAGAAAAAAAGATTAATGAACCTGAAGACCAAGCAATAGAAGTTATCCAAAAGCAAACCAGAGAGTAAAACTGAAAAAGAACAGAGCAACAGCAAGCTGTGGGATAACTCCAAATGTTTTAATACATAAGCCAAAATTAATATTTGAAGAAATAATGGCAAAAATCCAAATTAAAGTTAAATTAAAACTATAAACCTATAGTTCCAAAATACCAAGTGAAAGAATTATGAATAAAATTATACCAAGTAATATAACAATTGCTTAAATAAAAAGAGACAATCTTTAAAGTAGCCAGAGGGAAAAAGGAACATTATATACTAGAGGAACAAAGACAAGAATTAAGGAGACTCTTTGTTACAAGCCAGAAAAAGTGGAGCAACATTTTCTAAACACTGAAAGAAAAATAAACAACTGTCAACTTAAACATCCACACCCAGCGAAATACCTTTCCAAAACAAAGGCAAAACGGATTTTTTTGAGACTCACAAAAAGTGAAAGAATTTGTCACCACCAAATCAGCACTATAAGACGTTTCAAAGGTATCCTCAGGCATAAAGAAAATAATATGTAAAGCTGCTGCTGCTGCTAAGTCGCTTTGGTTGTGTCCGACTCTGTGTGACCCCATAGACGGCAGCCCATCAGGCTCCGCCGTCCCTGGGATTCTCCAGGCAAGAACACTGGAGTGGGTTGCCATTTCCTTCTCCAGTGCGTGAAAGTGAAAGTGAAGTTGTTCAGTCGTGTTTGACTCTTCGCGAGCCCATGGAGGGCAGCCTACCAGGCTCCTCCATCCATGGGATTTTCCAGGCAAGAATACTGGAGTGGGGTGCTATTGCCTTCTCCTGTGTAAAACTAGATCTACACAAAGGCATAAAGAACACCAGAAATGGTAAATATGTAGGTAAATATAAAAGACCTTTTTCTTATGTTTTAAATGTCTTTAAAATGTAATTGACTTTTTAAAACAAAATATAATAACAATGTTATTATGGGATTCATAACACAGAAGTATAATACATGACAATAATAACACACACTGAAAGAAGGTAAATAAAATTATTATACAGCTCTCAGCCTATATATGAAATGAAAAATATTACTGCTGGTACAGTATAAGTTGAAGATGTAAACCATAAAGCCTAAATCAGCCACTAAAACAACACAATAACAACATCAGCAACAACAAAAAAAGAGATATAGATAATTAAGCCAATAAAGGAGATAGAATAAAATAACAAAATATTCAATTATTCCAAAAGAAGACAAAAAACAAAGAGGAAAGGGGAACACAGAATAAATAGGAAACAAACAGCAATATAATAGACTTAAATAGAGCCAAGTAGGTGATCACGTATAATTTATTATCTGGTTTGACAAATGACTTCAAGGCAGAAGTGACTTTAGGGCTATGCTTATCCTTTTGGGTTCCAGTCTGTTCTCTAGATCTGAACTCAGTAATTCCTCAAAATTTTATTACCTCTTAAGTGCTTAAGGTATTTTTTCATGTTTCCTCCAGCTTTATTCACAGGTACCTTTAGTGAAAGGGTTACTCCAGTTACCCTAACTCACCATTAGTGGTCACAATCACCCTTCTAATTTACAACCGGACAATACTTTTAAATATCCCATGAAATATAAATATAAATATGAATATGTAGCTGACATTTAAAATTTCAGGATTTCTAAATTCAAAAGATATTAAAGCCTATAATAGAAATTAGTCTTACTTGCCACGTACCCATAGCAGAACTGCAAGGTTTTCAAGCATCCTAAAGGAACTTTTAAAAAGTGTTTGATAAGTTTTCAAGACAAGATATGTTTAAAAGTTAGACAATTTTATTTATAAACAATCATGATATTAATAATGAGATGATCCTAGAACTGGATGTAATAGTTACAGACTTCAAAAACTGAATGATGAAAAGAGACTAAGAAGATCATTATATAATGAATAAGGAGTCAGTCCATCAAAAAGCTATAACAGTTGTAAATATGCACCCCCAAATCAGAGCACCTAAATATATAAAGCAAAAACTAACAGAGCTAAAAGGAGAAATAAATAGCAATACAATAAAAGCTGTGGACTTTACTATCCTACTCTCAACAATGGATATGTCATCCAGACAGGGAATCTGTAAGGAAATAGCAGATATGGACAACACTGTAGACTAAAGGAACCTAACAGACATATAGAGACCATTCTATCTAACAACTGCAGAATACACAATCTTCTCAAGTGCACACAGAACATTTTCTAGGAAAGACTGTAGGTTAGGCCCCAAAACAAGTCTTAGCAAATAAAGAAGACTGAAATCATACCAAGTGTCTTCTCTGACCACAATGGTATCTAAACAGAAATCAATAACAAGAGGAAAACTAAATTAATAACTACATGGAAATTAAACAACATTCTCTTGAGCAACAAATGGATCAAAGAAGCATTTAAAGATGACATTAAGAAGTTTCTTCAGACAAATGAAAATGGAAATACAGCATACTATAATTTAAGGGATATAAAAATCAGTTCTAAGACCACAGTTCATAGCAATGAATAGCTACATAAAGAAGCAAGAAAATTCCATATAAACAACCTAATTCTATGTCTTAAGGAGTAGCATAGAGCCCAAAGTCAGCATAAGGGAGAAAATAATAAAGATTAACATAGAAATAAATGAAATGGAGAACAGAAAAATAATAGAAAAGATTAACCAAACTGAGAGTTGCTCTTTGAAAAGATAAAACAAAAAATGGACAAACCTTGAGTAAGACTAACTGAGTGAAAAAGGAAGAGGGCACTCTGGACACCTAGAATAAATGGAAAATATACTACCTACCAAGACTGAACCATGAAGAAATAGAAAATCTGAATACATCAATTACTAGACAGGTGATTGAATCAGTAATCACAATTTTCCCATGGAGAAAACCCAGAACCAGATAGTTTCACTGGTGAATATTACTAAACACTTAAAGAAGAATTAACACTAATCCTTCTCAAACTCTTGCAAAAAAATGAAAGGGAAAGACTATTTCCAAACCCATTGTATGAGGTCAGCGTTGATGAGGACACTACTAGAAAGTAACCTACAGGGCAATATCCCTGATGAATACAGACACAAAAGTTCCCAACAACAAATGAGCAAACCAAAGCCAGCAGCACAGTAAAAGAATCATTCACTGTAATCTAGTGGAATTTACCCTGGGATCCAAGGATGGTCTAACAAATGCAAATCAATCAATGTGCTGCTGCTGCTGCTGCTAAGTCGCTTCAGTCCTGTCCGACTCTGTGCAACCCCATAGACGGCAGCCCACCAGGCTCCCCTGTCCCTGGGATTCTCCAGGCAAGAACACTGGAGTGGG
>NW_011494639.1:2518656-2524168 GCF_000754665.1 Bison bison bison | reverse complement strand
TCATCACATTAATAGAATGAAAGAAAATAATCATATGATCATCTCAGTACACACAGGAAAAAGCATTTGACAAAATCAAAAATCAATTCACGATAAAAACTCTCAACAAATTTGGCAAAGAAGGAACATGTCTCAACATAACAAAGGTCATATATGACAAACCTGTGGATATCACATGCAACCATGAGGGTTTTTCCTTTAAGATTAGGAAAAAGACAAGGTCGCCACTCTCACCAGGCTTCCCAAGTGGTGCTGCTAGTGGCAAAGGACCTGTCTGTCAATGCAGGAAATGTAAGAGACCTGGGTTCAATAGCTGGGTTGGGAAAGTCCCCTGGAGGAGGGCATGGCTATCCACTCCAGTATTCCTGTCTGGAGAATCCCAGAGACAGAGGAGTCTGCTGGGCTACAGTCCATAGGGCTGTGAAGGGTCAGACACAAGTGAAGCAGCTTAGCAGACACACAACCACTTTTACCACTCTTATTCAACATAGAACTGAAGACCTAGTTAGAGCAATCAGGGTAAAAAACAGAAATTTAAGGCATCAGAATTGGAATGGAAGAGGTAAAACTGTGTCTATTTACAGATTATGTAATTTTATTTAGAGAAAATCCTAAAGACTCAATCAAAAAACTGCTAGAGCTAATCAAGGCATTTGGTAAACCTGCAGGATACAAAATTAACATACAAAAATCAGTAGTGTTTCTATACACTAAAAACAAATACTCTGAAAAAGATATTTTAAAAATGGATCGCACTTACATAGCATCAGAAAGTAATTTAATCAATGAGTTGAAAGAGCTCTACCCTGAAAACTATGAGACACTGATGAAGGAAGTCAAAGACTATACAGATAAATAAAAAGGCATCCCATATTCATGGGATGAAAGAATTAATATTGTTAAAATATCAATACTACCAAAAACCATCTATAGATTCAATGTAATCCTTATCAAGAATCCAAAGGCATTTTTTTTTTACAGAAATAGAAAAAACACTTCTAAAATTTCTATGGAACTACAAAAGACCCTGAATATAGAAAGAAATCCTGAAAAAGAATAAAACAGGAGGCATCACACTTCTTGATTTCAAGCCATACTGTAGAGATATAATAATTAAAACAGTATGGTACTGATATAAAAACAGACAAACATATCAATGGGACCGAACTGAGAGCCCAGAAATAAACCCAAGTATATACGAATACTTGAAAAGGGGACTATGAATATTCATTGATGAAAAGATAGTCTCTTCAGTATATGGTTTTGTGAAAACTGAATGATTCTGAATGAATGATACTGAACCCCTATCTTATACTTCTCAGAAAAATCAATTCAGAATAAACTACATACTTAAATGTATGATCTGAAACTGTCAAACTCCTTGATGAAAGCACAGGGGAAAAGTTCCTTCACATCAGTCTTGGCAAATTTTTCAGGTGGCCTGATACCAAAACAGGCAACAAAAGCAAAAATCAACAAGCAGGACTATATCAAATTAAATAGCTTCTGTGGAGCAACAAAATGAAAAAACAACCAGTAAAACATGACAAAATATTTGCAAGCCACCTATCTGATAATGGGTTAATATCCAAAACATATAAAGAACTCATATGATTCAACAGCAAAAAAAAAAAAACAACCCCAAAACAATCCAATTTAACAATGGGCAGGGGACCAGAACAGACCATTTCTCAAAGCAGACACACAAACGGCCAAAAAGTACATGAAAAGGTGCTCAACAACACTACTCATCAAGGGAATGCAAATCAAAACTATGGTGATCTCACACCTCCCAACTTTTAAAATATATATTATAAAAAAGACAAGAGATAACACTGGTGAGGATGAGGAGAAAAGGGAAACCTGGTGCACTGCTGGCGGGAATGGACATTGGTGCCACTATGGACAATGGCGTGGAGTTTTCCCAAAAAATTAAAAGCAGAACCATTAACACCATGTGGAAAAGCAAAAGTTTAGTCACTCAGTCGTGTTCGACTCTGCAACCGCATGGACTGTAGCCTGTCAGGCTCCTCTGTCCATGGAATTCTCCAGGCTAGAATACTGGACTGGGTAGCCACTCTCTTCTCGAGGGGATCTTCCTGACCAAGGGGTCAAACCCAGGTCTCCTGCACTGCGGGCAGATTCTTTACCACCTGAGACACCATATATGATCTACCAATTTTATTTCTGAAGTCACTATCTTGAAGATATCATGCAGCATTATTCACAATAGGCAAGACATGGAAGCAATCTAAGTGTTCATCAACAGATAAATGGATAAAGAAAATGTGATATACACACACCACTTTAAAAATGAAGAAAATCCTAAAATGGATTCACTGATTTGAGTAGAAGGTGTGTGGGGTGAACTAGGTGAGGGGGATTAAGAGATACAAACATCTACTATAAAATAAATAAGCCACAGGGATGTAATATACAGCACAAGGAATATGGGTAATAGTATTATAATAACTTTTCATGGGGACAGATGGTTATTAGATATTATGACCATTTCATAATGTATGTAGCAGTGAAAGTGTTAGTTGCTCATTATGCAAATGTCAAATCACCTGAAACTAACAATATTTTTATGTTAACTATATTTCAATTTTTTTAAAAGGGAAAAAATGAAGAAAATTTGCCATTTGCCAAAACATGAACAGACCTTGAGAGCATTATGGTAAGTGAAATTAAGTCAGATAAACAAACACTAGAATCTCACTTTTATGTGGAACCTAAAAACATAAAATTTGTAGAAACTAGAGAGTAGGATTGTGGCTGCCAGGGGCTGAGAGTTGGGGAAATGGGGTGATGTTGGCCAAAGGGTAAAAGTTTCAGTTATAAAATGAGTAACTTCCAGGAATCTAGTGTATAGCATGGTGACTACAGTTAATACTGCATTACATATTTGAGAATTGCTATGGGAGTAGAGCTTTAACATTTTCACCATGCAGCAGTGGTGGTTAATCTCTCAGTTTGACTCTTTGTGACCCTATAGACTGTAGCCCACTAGGCTCCTCTGTCCATGAGATTTCCCAGGCAAGAATACTGGAGTGGGTTGCCATTTGCTTCTCCGGGGGATCTTCCCGACCAAGAGATCAAACTCGGAACAACAACAAAATGATAAGTAAGTAAGGTAAAGGATGTACTAACCTTACTGTGGCAAGCATTTCATAGTATATATGTGTATTGCTGCTGCTGCTGCTGCTGCTAAGTCACTTCAGTCGTGTCCGACTCTGTGCGACCCCAGAGACGGCAGCCCACCGGGCTTCCCCGTCCCTGGGATTCTCCAGGCAAGAACACTGGAGTGGGTTGCCATTTCCTTCTCCAATGCATGAAAGTGAAAAGTGAAAGTGAAAGTGAAGTCGTGTCCGACTCTAGCGACCCCATGGACTGCAGCCCACCAGGCTCCTCCGTCCATGGGATTTTCCAGGCAAAAGTACTGGAGTGGGATGCCACTGCCTTCTCCATATATGTGTATTAAGTCATCACAAAGTTACACAATGCTATGTGGAAATTATATGTAAATAAAGCTGGGGGAAAATCTCAGAAGTGGTTAAGAAGTATAGTTAGGTGTAACAGTAAGGAAGATTCAAGGCAGCTACAAGGTCCATGAGACTACAAAGACTTGTCAGTACCACGGACAGCTCCATGTGGACCCAGTTTCCTCTGTCTTTAATCCCAAGAGGCCAAAACTTATACCAAGATGCAATATTCTTAAGATTATACCTGGTGGCCACTTTAAAGACACACAGAAAAGAAATACCTCAATTATTTATGATGCAGAGTATAGGCATATGTTCTTAGTGGCCAAAATACAGTTGCTACCAGCAGAAACACATCATCATCACCATTATTCCTAACCTCACACCGAGGGACTGGCAAGGGGTCCCTAACTTAAAAAATCTATTAAGCCCAAGCAGGCTGAGGAGGGCATCCTCAAGAGGAACTGGACACCAGCCCAAGCAGGATGAGGAACATCTCCATGCTGGGGTGGGGCAGAAGATATGAAGTGGTCACTTAGTGTGGGGAGAAAGAATCCAGATGGGAAGTTTGATGGGGGCCGTCAGGTCCTGCCTGAGCAGAATGAGGAAGTGTGGCCTAGCCTGGGGTACAGAGCCTCTGGGCAGGGTCAGGAAGATGTCCTGCTGAGGGTGCTGAGAGGAAAATAGAATGGGTTATCAGAGATTTAGTAGGGTGAGGGCACCTATTCATAGGATGGGTCAGTAGGGGCTGTCAGATCCCAAACAGGGTAAGGAGGCTGTTTCCACCGATGAGTGATGTACTGTGGGGGTGCCACAGCCAAGCCTTGGCATGCTGAGAGATCACCCATGCACTGGTGGGGGTGAGGGTGCAGATTGCTAGGGGTGACCGAGGTTGAGCACAGTAAGAGCTTCTCTGCAGGAGGAGCAGACACAGGGATTTGGAGCCCGAGTTTGGGGAGGAGGGTGTGAATATGGAGAATGTGATGGCTGCAATGGATACTGGTTACACACAAAGGGATTGATCAAATTAGTGCATCAAGGATGGTAGAAGGCGTCTGAGTGTCAAAGAAGGTAGTTACAAATGAGAATGAACCCTGCTGTGTTGAACTGGAATTGGTTCTCTCAGTGTGAATGCACAGCTTTTAATATATAGACATAGAAATACATATAAATGTAAATATGTACATATACATATATATTAATAGAATAACAGAATAAATATTTTATGTCGTATATTTATGAAAGAACCATGAAAGATATTTAAGACAGTTTATATGGTACGAGTCAGTTTCATTGAGTTAGACAAGCCAAGTTAGATCATGATGGTGTGATCACTGACCTAGAGCCAGACATCCTGGAATGTGAAGTCAAGTGGGCCTTAGGAAGCATCACTACAAACAAAGCTAGTGGAGGTGATGGAATTCCAGTTGAGCTATTGCAAATCCTGAAAGATGATGCTGTGGAAGTGCTGCACTCAATATGTCAGCAAATTTGGAAAATGCAGCAGTGGCCACAGGACTGGAAAAGGTCAGTTTTCATTCCAATCCCAAAGAAAGGCAATGCCAAAGAATGCTCAAACTACCACACAATTGCACTCATCTCACACGCTAGTAAAGTAATTCTCAAAATTCTCCAAGCCAGGCTTCAGCAATATGTGAACCATGAACTTCCAGATGTTCAAGCTGGTTTTAGAAAAGGCAGAGGAACCAGAGATCAAATTGCCAACATCCGCTGGATCATGGAAAAAGCAAGAGAGTTCCAGAAAAACATCTATTTCTGCTTTATTGACTATGCCGAAGCCTTTGACTGTGTGGATCACAACAAACTGTGGAAAATTCTGAGAGAGATGGGAATACCTGACCACCTGACCTGCCTCTTGAGAAACCTATATGCAGGTCAGGAAGCAACAGTTAGAATTGGACATGGAACAACAGACTGGTTCCAAATAGGAAAAGGAATACATCAAGGCTGTATAATATCACCCTGCTTATTTAACTTATATGCAGAGTACATCATGAGAAACACTG
>NW_011494639.1:2518342-2518556 GCF_000754665.1 Bison bison bison | reverse complement strand
TATCAATAACCTCAGATATGCAGATGACACCACCCTTATGGCAGAAAGTGAAGAAGAACTAAAGAGCCTCTTGATGAAAGTGAACAAGGAGAGTGAAAAGGTTGGCTTAAAGCTCAACATTTAGAAAACTAAGATCATGGCATCTGGTCCCATCACTTCATGGCAAATAGATGGAAAGACAGTGTAAACAGTGGCTGACTTTATTTTTTTGGTG
>NW_011494639.1:2482249-2518242 GCF_000754665.1 Bison bison bison | reverse complement strand
TGGGGGGGGGGGGGGGGGGGGGGCTCCAAAATCACTGCAGATGGTGATTGCAGCCATGAAATTAAAAGATGCTTACTCCTTGGAAGAAAAGTTATGACCAACCTAGACAGCATATTAAAAAGTAGAGATATTATTTTGTCAACAAAGGTCCATCTAGTCAAGGTTATGGTTTTTCCAGCAGTCATGTATGGATGTGACAGTTGGACTATAAAGAAAGCTGAGTACCGAAGAATTGATGCTTTTGAACTGTGGTGTTGGAGAAGACTCTTGAGAGTCCCTTGGACTGCAAGGAGATCCAACCAGTCCATCCTAAGGGAGATCAGTCCTGGATGTTCATTGGAAGGACTGATGTTGAAGCTGAAACTCCAATACTTTGGCCACCTGATGTGAAGAGCTGATTCATCTGAAGAGACCCTGATGCTGGGAAAGATTGAGGGGAGGAGGAGAAGGGGATGACAGAGGATGAGATGATTGGATGGCATCACTGACTCAATGGACATGAGTTTGGGTAAACTCTGGGAGTTGGTGATGGACAGGGAGGTTGGGCATGCTGCGGTTCATGGGGTCACAAAGAGTCGGACACCACTGAGCAACTGAACTGAACTGATATGGTATGAGTGTAAAATTAAAGCTTCAAAATTTACTTTCTCTTTCATATTTTATAACAAGTTCTACCTGTAATTGTAATGCAGGAGACCTGGGTTCGATCTCTGGGTCGGGAAGATCCCCTGGAGAAGGAAATGGCAACCCACTCCAGTATTCTTGCCTGGAGAATCCCGTGGACGGAAGAGCCTGGTGGGCTACAGTCCACGGGGTTGCAAAGAGTCGGACACGACTGAGCGACTTCACTTTCACTTTTTCTTTTCACTTTCCTGCTTGTAAATTCCCTTCACGGCCCACTGCCTCATCGTGGTGAAGGGGCTTGTATAACTCAATGAAGCTATGAGCTATGCCAGGTAGGGCCACCAAAGATGGATGGGTCACAGTGGAGAGTTCTGACAAAAATGTAATCCACAAGAGGAGGGAACGAAAACCACCCCAGTATACTTGCCATGAGAATCTCATAGACTGAATAAAAAGACAAAAAGATATGACACGGAATGAAGGGCTACTGGAAGGACTGATGCTGAAGCTGAAGCTCCAGTATATTGGTCACCTGATGTGAACAGCTGACTCATTGTAAAGTCCCTGATGTTGGGAAAGATTGAGGGCAGATGAGGCCATGAGAGAATGAGATGGCTGGATGCCATCACTAATGCAATGGACATGAACTTGGGCAAGTTCCAGGAGATGGTGAGGGACAGGGAGGCCTGGTGTGCTGCCAGGGCATGGGGTCACAAAGACTCGGAGGTGGCTGGGCAATTAACAATGTTTCTATATCAGTGAGACTATCCATATCAAAAGGCAGAACATTTAAAAAAATTATCCACGTAGAAAGTTAAGAGGAACCAAATGAATTGTGAATATAGTGAACTCTGGGCTGCTGCCAAAAGAAAACCAAATTAAACTATTCTTATGCAAAAAATAGGTAAAAGGTGAAAATAGTAGTGGCTGATATAGTAGTAATGTAGTGATGATGATGAAGTTATTGGCGTAGCTGGTATTTACTGAGGGCTTACTGAGTCCCAGGTAATGTGTAACTACTGTACACAAATTAAAACCTTAAAGACATTCATCACTAAGGCATTAGAACAATGATGATTTCAGTTTAAATGTATAAACACCTTGAACTTCAAATTTCCTTTTTTAAATTTTAAAATGGTAATAACAATTCTCTTGTGCCACAAAACAGACTATTTGAAGATTAGTTCTGATTCAAAGTTGAATGTTATGAATAATTTAGTGACAAATGAAATAGCAAAATAAGATTTATGTGTTCATTAAAATATGAATATAGAAGGATATTTCTGAGAGTCTTAATGGAACTTCATAATGAATTCCCAAGCTATCAAGAGTTATTTCACATGATGTTATTACTGTTGTTTTTGTACATATCCTCACAAAGCATTCAAAGTAGTTCCCAGGAAATGAAATGTTACTAGAAATAGCAATGCCTTTTATTTTACTTCATCACAATGTGTCCTGTTATGGAACAAAAAAAATTTTAATGCTATTTTCATTCTCTACCTATGTAACTTTACAGTCTGAATTTCAGGATTGTCCAGGTGGGACTACAGTATAAAGATGGCCTTGAAGACAGTTATGAGGTCCTTGGCATATTTTACAAAACTTATGTTCCTAAGAGACCACTGAAACCAAGGAAATGCTGAATTTGTCAATTTCTGAAAATTTAGTTGTAGTATCTTCAGTGCCACAATAAACTTTAAGTAAACTGAACCCAAAGAAAACAGAATCTATAATATTCTAGGTTTTATACATGGTAAATACTTTTGGCAAAACAGTTTTTCTTACGGCCATAAGGTCTTTAATTCCCTTTAAAATGTTTCTCATCTTTTTCTGTTCTCAAACTATGGCAAGCTTCTAATGAGTCAAGGAGATAAATAATTTTAATATTTTATAATATACCTGAAATACAAAGTTTTAAAAGAAATCAGTCAGTGGAACTTAATACTTACTCCAGTATGCATAACTATTTCCTACCTATTCTGGTAGTATTCTGGCCTACCTCAAAATAATTTATAAAAATCGAATTCTCTTTACAAGTATTTAAAACTTTTTGTGTCGATGATTTTGAACTAATGGATTCAGAATTGAGAATCACGATTTTCAGAATTTAGTTCATCGCCAATTAAGCATGTCAGAAAGACATCAACTGTGTGAAGCACGGAATGCAAGACTCCTGAAGCAACGCACAGAAAAGTATGCCAAATTCTGAGGTAGTATCAAAGCTTCTGAAACAGGATTCCACCAATGTTATGTTCAATCACTAAAGTTTTAGTGAATTTCATTTTCAAGGAATTTAAATAAACATTATGTTGGACACGAGCTGGTTATCTCCCCAGCATCCATCCAACACTTCCTTCCAGTAGTGAATGCACTCTCTTTCATTTCTTGGTTTGGGACGTGACCCATTGCTCAGCTCTAGGGTTAAAACTAATCCGTGCAGCCTATCACTGTAGCCATAGTGATTGGTTCTGAATGGGCATGTAGCCTAGGGAGACACATGAAGGGAGCTGCTATAGAAAACTGATTATGAAGTTGACATATGGAGCACACATTGGGTAGGGAAGTAGAAAGAGAAAGAAACTAGGCCCTTAGTGATCCTGGTGAAACTAAGTCACTGGATGAAGCCATGCCCGAAGACACACCCGCCATCTGAATGTTCCCTTACTGCTCAAGACATTTTGAGTTTGTTGCATTCTCTTGCAACTGACAGAATCTTAACTGATGCAAACATTTACTCAATGTAATCACTGGTTCCTCATGGGTAATTTCAGTTAATGAAATCAAAGTGTGGGATATTCCAAAAAGGCATCTTCTCTTCATATTTTTACTATCACTTCACTGATATTTTGTTATAATTCTACTCCTCCGAATTATGTTTTGAATGCCCAAAGAACATACATTGGTAAATATTTGAAAAGGAAACCAAAGACAATAAAAGATAAAGAGATCTGATGAAATACAACAACAAAAATATGTATCCTTTGAACTGACCCTAAAGTAAACACCTTATGTATTTTATTATTAACATTTTCTATATAAGTGGTCTTTAAATTTTAATGTAGTTAATGACCACTTGGGGAATTTGATTAAAGATTACTAGGCTGCTTCCCAGTGATTCTGGTTTGGTGGACCTGGTGTTGAGCCCCCAACTTGATGTGAATGACTATTAGAGCTCACTCTGAGAAATTTTGCTTTTAATCTACAGAACTAATTGAGAAGAGGGTTAGGTATTTGATTTGCTTCATAATAAATATTTTAGATTTTAATTTTGCATTTTAAACATTCATTTTTTTGGAGTGGCATTTATAATATGTATATAAAAATATGAAACAAACCCAAAGGTTAAAAAGTCTAAGTTCTTATTAAGAGAAGATGAAAACAATTAGGGTGAAGGGAAGAAGAAATGCTTCATATGAGGGATAAACTTTTTCTTGCTTTAAGAGTATAAGACAGCTGCTTACTGTACAGACTACATTTATACATCCACTTTGAAAATAATTAGTGGCTATATACATGATCTGATCATCAGATTTTAAATATGCAATACTGCATACTTGGAAAGAGAGGGAAAATTTAAAGGAGAAAAGTTTCATTTTACACATATTCTTCCAAAATGAACTCATGAACATACAAACTTGAAGTCAGCTACCAAAACTCCTGGTAGTAAACCACAGTGAATACTGTCAATTGTCCATTCAACAGTCACTCCCCATCTTTTTATTTCTTGCTTGGAGAGCTCACCTCTCACTATGAAGACTAAAATGCCAGACACTTGCATTTCTAGTCTCTCTTGCTGAGGCTAACACAATTTAGTAAACTGTTAAACTGCTCTGAGTTGTGAAATTTTAGGATCAATAATGAAATAACATTTTATAATTCATTCTAGGATACAGGATTGTGAAAGATTCAGAAGTAAATGATGAGAAATATCCAAGAAATGGAGCAGTTCCAAAGAACAAAGTTTGAAAAGAAATGGTACAGAGTAAAACAATGAGAGAATCCTCCTTTACTTTTCATGAAATCATTTTGGTTATGATATATTCTCAGCAGGAGACCAGTGTTAATTATTAAAAAGCCTTTTTAGTTTTCATTTCTGGATCTATTTTACATTTTTTTTCCTAAAAATTACAATCTTGACATTTAGGGATTCTTAGAGATTATTACATCTAATAAAAACAAATTTCATGGGAGTAAAGACATTAAAATTTTAAAGTAGGTCTATCAACACTCATAGACAAATCCAACCATCTTCTAGGTAAAATTTAGTCTTATATAATGATAAGGTTCCAAAGAGGCAGAGGAACCAGAGATCAAATTGCCAACATTCACTGAATCATGGAGAAAGCAAACGAGTTCCAGAAAAACATCTACTTCTGCTTCATTGACTACTCTAAAGACTTTGACTGGATCACAACAAACTGTGGAATATTCTTCAAGAAATGGGAGTACCAGACTACTTTACCTTTTTCCAGAGAAACCTGTATGTGGGTCAAGAAGCAATAGTTAGAACTGGACATGGAAGAACTAACTGATTCAAAATTGGGAAAGGAATATTAAAAGGCTGTATACTGTCATCTTGTTTAACTTCTATGCAGAGTACATCATGCAAAATGCCAGGCTGGACAAATCACAAGCTGGAATCAAGATTGTCAAGAATAACACCAGCAACCTCAGATATGCAGATGATACCACTCTGATGATAGAAAGTAAGAAGAACTAAAGAGCCTCTTGATGAAAGTGAAAGAGGAGACTGAAAAAGCTGGCTTGAAATTTAACATTCAAAAAATTTGTTAAGATCATGGCATCTGGTCCCATCACTTCACGGCAAATAGAAGGGGAAAAAGTGCAAGCAGTGAAAGATTTTATTTTGGGGGGCTCTAAAATCACTACGAATGGTTACTATAGCCATGAAATTAAAAGATGCTTTCTCCTTGGAAAGGAAAGGAAAGTGAAGTCGCTCAGTTGTGTCCAACTCTTTGCGACCCCATGGACTATAACCTACCAGGCTCCTCCGTCCATGGGATTTTC
The DNA here is from genome assembly GCF_000754665.1 of Bison bison bison. NCBI lineage: Eukaryota > Metazoa > Chordata > Mammalia > Artiodactyla > Bovidae > Bison > Bison bison. Next base: position 2,512,587 of record NW_011494639.1, on the reverse strand, counting down.
CAGGCAAGGGTACTGGAGTGGATTGCCATTTCCATCTCCAGGGGATCTTCCTGACCCAAGCCCAGGTCTCCCACATTGCAGGCTTTACCGTCTGAGCCACCTGGGAAGCCTTTCTCCTTGGAAAGAGAGCTATAACAAGCCTAGATAGCATATTGAAAACTAGAGACATCACTTTACTGACAAAGGTCCAAATAGTCAAAGGTCCAGTAGTCATGTACAGATGTGAGAGTTGGACCATAAAGAAGGCTGAGCACTGAAGAACTGATGCTTTCAAATTGTGGTGCTGAAGAAGACTCTGGAGAGTTCCGTGGACTACAAGAACAACACACCAGTCAATCCTAAAGGAAATCAACCCTGAATATTCATGGGAAGGACTGGTGCTAAAGCTGAAGCTCCAATACTTTGGCCACCTGACGCGAAGAGCTGACTCACTGGAAAAGACCCTGATGCTGGGAAAGATTAAAGGCAAAAGAAAAAGAGGGCGCCAGATGATGAGATGGTTAGATAGTATCACTGACTCAATGGACATGAATTTGAGCAAACTCCGGGAGGCAGTGAAGTACAGAGGAGCCTGGTATGTTGCAGTCCACGGGGATACAAAGAGTCGGAGAGAACTTAGTGACTGAACAACAAGAACAAACTGATAAAGTAGAGAGTAACTAAAAACAGACTGTGGAGCGATGGACTGAAATTCCTACTCTGCAATTTACTGTGCGACCCTAGGAAGTTCAGTTAACCTATTATGCCTGTTTGCTATAAACTGGGGCTAATAGTACCTATTATCTGTCTTCAAGGGTAATTGGGAGGATTAAATGACAGCAAGTACTTAAAACTGTACCTAGCACATGGACACACCACTCAAGTTGAAAGTAAATGAATGTTATTTGTTTTAACTTCTTTTACTAATGTAACTATTTTCAGAGATTATAAATTAAAATTATTTTAACTAGAATTAAACCCTAGTTATAACTGACGTGTAAAGCATGGACTACTTAGATAAAATTTTTAGAACCTGAAAATTTAAAATCTGAGATCTCCTTTCCTAACATTAACACTAAGCCTTTGCTGTGACCTGTGTCAGTCAGGGCTCAGTGAAGGAAACAGAAATGACTTCAGGTATTTTAAGAAAGATTTAATGCAGTTAAGTTAGGTGCTTACAGAACAGCAGGGAGAGCTGGAGGAGCAGAGTCCAGGCCGGTCCTGCAGGAATGATTCCTTAGAACACAGAAAAACTGACTCACCAAAGGATCTATTACATTTACCAAAAAGGTGGGGGAGATATAGTATGAGTTGAAAAACATAACTATTTTAGCTTCATTAAGGGATCAGGAAGTCATCACTGCCATTACAATTACTCCTTAGCATCCACGAAGCTGAACACTAGCTATTAGAATGTTGCTAGAGGGGAAGAAAAAACATCTTCCCTTGAACTTGCCTGCCCGCAGCAGCAGGAAGATGGCTTCTGTCTCACTTCCGCCTTGCAAATCGTGCATGAATGCATCTAACTGGAGAATCTGATTAGCATCAGCACTCTAGGGAATCTGAGAGGCGCATCCTCTGAAGCACAGCAAAGTAGAAAAGGTTGGGATACTTGCAGATTGACTCTGGGGTAGTCAAAGTCCCTGAAGTACCTTTTTCTCATTGGCAAAATGGGGATAAATAATGATACTCATAGTGGGCTTATGATGAGGATTTAAGAAAGCAATAAAAATGATTCTTTTGCAATTTTGAAGCCTTAAGCTTCCAGCATCTAGCATTGCAGCTGAGAAGTCTGACGTCATTCTGATCATCATTCATTCTTCTATGTTACCTGGGCCCTTTTAGGATCTTCCCTTGATGTTCTGAAATTTCACTATGACGTGTCTAAGTCTGGACGTTTTCATTGCTTGTTCAGGCTCTTTATTTGGACACTCAAGTCCTTCAGTTCTGGCAAATTTTCTTGTATTTTAATATAGCTTCCTCTCGTCTGTTGTTTTTTTTTTTTAAATGATCCACCTTTTAGTCATATGTTAAATCCTCTTACATATTGTCTCTCTTATTTTTTTTCTTTTTTTGGTATTTACGTCTATTTTTTCTATGCTTTTTTTTTCTTCCCTATTTCTGGAAATTTCTTATTTCTATCTTCTGACCAATGGATCAACAACATTTTTCTGTAAAGAGCCAGACAGTAAATAACTTTTTCTTCACAAGCCATATGACCTCAGTCGCAACTAGGCAATCCACTGTTGTAGTCCCAAAGCGGCCATGGGCAGTATGTAAACAACAGGAGTAGCTAAGAATTCTCATCACAAGGAAAAAATAAATTTTCTATTTCTTTAATTTTGTATATATACAAGATGATATGCACTACACTTATTGAGATAATCATTTTATGATGTGTTTATGTGAGTCAACTCAAAACGCTGTACATCTTAAACTGATAAAGTACTGTATGTCAACTGTATCTCAGTAGAACTGGAAGAAAATTAAGTAAGGTTAAAGAATAAAAAGAATATGTGACTGAGACCATATGTTGTGGCCTGTGCAGCCTAAACGAAGTTAACTTTCTGGTGCTTAACAGAAAAAGTTTGCCCACCTTCACTGTAGACACCTGAAATGTCAGTGGAAGTAGCATATCAATTTTGAGCAGAAGCTTTAAGAGGTAAGGATTAGTTTGCTACGTCCTCTGACAGCCAGCAAAGTTTCAGAAAGCACCTCCCCTCTCAGTTTGGGCCCCAGAATGAAGACAGAGTGGAATAGAGCCAAAACTGACCCAAAATGGACATGCAGCACAAGTGAGAAAGAAACCTCTGCGGGGTATAAGGCACTGAAGGTTTCAGGGTTTGTTATCTCAAAATAAACTTGCCTAAGATCGCCTTGCAAGTTTTGCTGAAGTAATAAATTACTCTATGTGCCTGCACTTCTTTACATAATATTTATAATTCAGACTTCTTAATAATTACTCAAAATATATTTCTAAAAAGTTGGATCTTAAAAACATTCAAGGCTTGAATTATATTTGGTTCCTAAAAGAATTATTTTCCTAGTTACTTGCATGGTTGGACTAAGTACTCTCTGTACTGTTGGATCAAAGCACTTCTACTTTCCTCTTCCTGATTGCAATGTTCCTGCTGATTCTGAAACTTGAAAAACACAATGTAATAAATTTTTAAACGGCATTAGCTAAACTTTGTCTAATGTTCTTTAATTTTTTAACATTTAAAAGTTCCTGCTCTGTGTCAGATGATATTCTTTACATGGATAACTTTTTTGTTTAATCATCCCTGTTTCCAAATGAAAAAGCTGAGGCACACAGAGGTTGCGTATTCATCTGAGAACAGACAGCTGGGAAGAAGTGGGGAGCTAAGACGTGTTCTAAGGGTCTCATAATCTCTATGTTCTTAATCCCCATGCTGTATCAACCCTCTTAAATGCAAATATAAGCTTGATCTTGAAAATCTAACAATTTCAGCATTAAAACTGTAAGTTTCCACTATCCAGTAATTCTTTTTCTATAATTTAATTTTTAATTGAAGGATAATTAAACTTTACAGAGTTTTGTTGTTTTCTGCCAAATATCAACATGATATCCAATAATTCTTAAACCTTTTATAAGAAACCACAAATGAGCTAGTATAAAGAATAATTTTAGAACTTGAATATAGCTTAAGGAACAATGACAGCTTTCAATTCTAAGAAAAATATATCCCCTCCAATAATCTAATATAAAAAATGTACTTATAATACATGCTATTTTCCATCAACTAAATGGTATCATATTCCTTTAAAAATGAACCAAATTAAATTTTAATCAGTTTACTTTTTTACTGTAGAATGTGGATATATTGAGACATATAACTTTGAGAATACAAATTACATACTTTGATTATATAACATGAGATAATTAAAACTCTGTGTGTGCCAGACTTAAGTCTTCAGTTCCAGTTAGCTCTACTAGCTTTTCTCTGCTACAAAAGAATATAATTAGTATGAATCATCAATTGCCCCAAAGTGACAGACTATAAAATGAACACTGTTAACAGGTAAGACACAGCCTATGTTAACAACTCTAGGTCTAAGATACAAAAATCATTATTTTTGTAAGACCAGAGGCTATCTTTAAACTATAAAACAATAAATAATAGCAGAATGATTAAAATAAATTAAAAATATGTATTTTATTTCAGAGTAAGGTGGTGCTAGTGGTAAAGAATTTGCCTGCCAATGCAGGAGATGCAAGAGACGTGGGTTTCAATCCCTGGGTTGGGAAGACCACCTGGAGTAGGAAATAGCAACCCAGTCCAGTATTCTTGACTGGAAAATCCCATGGTTAGAGGAGCCTGGTCACAAAGAGTCAGACACGACTATGTGACTTAGCATCAGTATGAGCCTGTCCTAAACCTGAACGCAGTATTTCTTAAATTCATATTTCACTGTAAGAATATAAATACATCAAATGTAAACTGCTTTTTTAAACTTAAATTTCAGAAAAATGCTTTTGTAATTAGTATTTATCCGTTCTCTTTAGATTCCCACTGTACGCCTAAATAGCCATTACCTTGGAAAAGCATCATTAAACCCTGTCAGTGAAAGCTGCTCCCAGTCATGTCTGACTCTTTGCAACCCCGTGAGCTATACAGTCCATGGAATTCTCCAGGCCAGAATACCAGAGTGAGTAGCCTCTCCCTTCTCCAGGGGATCTCCCCAACCCAGGGATCGAACCCCAGTCTCCCACATTGCAGGCAGATTCTTTACCAGCTGAGCCACAAGGGAAGCCCAAGAACACTGGAGTGGGTAGCTTATCCCTTTTTCAGGGGATCTTTCCGACCCAGGAATCGAACCAGGGTCTCCTGCATTGCAGGCAGATTCTTTACCAACTGAGTTATCAGGGAAGCCCAAACCCTGTCAACCTCAAAATAAATATCACAGCAGATAAAAACCACAACTCTTTTGGAAGGAGCATTAGGAATACTATTAATCCAGATGAAAATACTTTAAACAATATCATTAGTACTGGTTTTTTAATAAAATATATTTGTGTGTCTATAATTATTCAAAATCAGTATCTAGCACTTTAATATTTTTTCCCAGTGAAGAACCTACTAAAATATCTGTCACAACCTTAAATGCAGAAATCCTAGAATTAAGGATTTTGGTTTTGATTCACATTTGCCCATTAGATACTGCCCTGCTGTATAACATTAACACAGTGAGGAGAATGAGTAGGAAAAAATAAAATGTTGCCTCTGTCTGGTATTTCTTTTGTTTGTAAAGGAAAGGCCTCAAGGACAAACTTTACTTTTCTAGCTTATATTTGAAAAAAATAATACAAAAAGAGGAATGAAGTATGAGTTGGTTCTCGGTAGTTTATAGTTTATTTAGCACTTGGATGGTTCAACTAAATGGATCCCAGCTAAGATGCTTCATGCTTTTCATTCCCCACAGTAGATATTAAAAAAACAAACGATTTTAGTCACTGCAATTTCAGTTTCTCTCAATTTTTCTGCATGTTCAAAATTTCTTGAGACTTAACATTTAAACTTGACTTCTTTATAAACTAAGTTTAAACTTAACATTTAAAATAAGACTCTGATTTAAACAAAAAGCTTCTGTTTATGCTATACTTTAGCTTCTCCTTTGCACTGAAAGATTTATCTGATTAACAATTCTTCATGCGAAACTAGGGTTATTGCTCTCTACTAATAATATATGCTCACTTACTTTCTCTTTGAATGTGAAAGTGAAAGTCACTCACTCATGTCCAACTCTTGCAACCCCATGGACTATACAGTCCAGGGAATTCTCCAGGCCAGAATACTGGAGTGGGTAGCCTTTTACTTCTCTAGGGATCTTTCCAACCCAGGGTTCACCCAGGTCTCCCGCATTGCAGGCAGATTCTTTACCAGCTGAGCCACATGGGAAGCCCAAGAATACCGGAGTGGGTAGCCTATCCCTTCTCCAGTGGATCTTCCCAACCTAGGAATCGAACTGGGGTCTCCTGCATTGCAGGTGGATTCTTCACCAACTGAGCTATCCGGGAAACCCTTTCTCTTTGAATACTGTCTCTAAATAGGCCTATAGCTATTTAGTTTTATACTAAAGTGAGCCATGACTCACATCACTGTTACTATCTAGGGAACTGAGTTACATACATGCAACTTTCTCCTTGATGCAGAAATTTTTAACTGGGATCATTAGTTTATTATGAAGTATTTATTTTAAATTACTTGATGGTAATCTATGTTGAGAAAATGAAGGTTTTTATTGACAATGGTAGTGTGTTAATTGTAGTGAATATGAAAATTGGTGAATGATGCTGGGAAAGATTGAAGGCAGGAGGAGAAGGGGATGACAGAGGATAAGATGGTTGGATGGCATCACCGACTCAATGGACATGGGTTTGGGTGGACTCCGGGAGCTGGTGATGGACAGGGAGGGCTGGCGTGCTGCAGTCCATGGGGTTGCAAAGAGTTGGACATGACTGAGCAACTGAACTGAACTGAAATTTTTTTCTTTTAATTTTATATTGGAGTATATAGTTGAGTAACAGTGTTGTGTTAATTTCAGGCATAAGTTTTAAAAGTTATTTGCTAATAGAGACTCAAGTATGATTCTTAGAGGAACACACGTTTCAATGATAAAGTCTGAGCAGTAATTCATCTCTCTTAAAAATAATAGTACAAATATCAAACTAAATTAATTCAATCCATTAGTATAAAGAGAGGCTGTTCTTGAGACACAGGGATTACAGAAATTAAAGGCTGAAAATACAAGGGTCTAAAATAAGTCAGTCATGAGGAAAGTTGATCACTCTTAAGACACTGTGGCATAACACTCCTAAATGAGAAATTATATAAGCATTTATGTCTCTAGCCAATCATGATTTAAACATGAAATAATTCCTGCTATGTTTCTATTAATTACCCGAGGTGCATATTTATTGAATTCCAGGTCACAAAATATTCCTAATAGAGCTGTTTAAAGCATGCTGCTGGGCTTCCCTGGTGGCTCAGTGGTAAAGAGTCCACCTGCCACTGCAGGAGACACAGGTTCAATCCCTTGGTCAGAGAGATCCTCTGCAGAAGGAAATGGCAACCCACTCCAGGATTCTTGAAATCCCATGGACAGAGGAGCCTTGAGGGCTACAGTCCATGGGGTTGCAAGTGTTGGATACAACTGAGTGACTAAACAACAGGAAGTGAGCTGATACCTATCAGGGAATAGCGTTATACTGAACTCGGTAAGACTTTTAAAATGATTCAGTTTAGCCGAACATGTCAATGAATCAATTTCACCTATGTTCTAGGATGTATGAAAAATATCAAATAAGGATAACAAGAGTATCTATTCTCCAAGTGTTTAAATTCTAGAAGGAAGATAAAAAACGTTAGAGAACAAGAAAACACGTGACTAGCTGTAAAAATCAGCATTAGGGGTAATAATTGAGAAATATTAAATACCATATGCACCTACTCACCCATCCATCCATTCAACATTTATACAGCAATAATTAGTACGGGTGGGCTTACTTGCTGGGTCAGTTGTAAAGAATCTGTGTGCCAATATGGGAGACCCAGGTTTGATCCCTGGATTGGGAAGATCCCCTGTAGAAGGAAATGGCTAGCATTTCCTATGCTAGGAATGCACTCTAGCATTCCTGCCTGGGAAATCCCATGGACAGAGGGGCCTCACAAGCTATAGGCCATGGGGTCGCAGAGTCGGACATGGCTTAATGACTAAACAACAACAACCAGTACTAGAATATTTGATTCTAGATAGAAAAGATCAACTAATTTAAATTATATTGGACATAACTGAATAAATTTTCATAAAGATTATATTTAAATTAGACTTTAAAGGAAATTTGAGATTTAAATAGACTCAAATTGCAATTAAGTGAAGTTGCTCAGTTGTGTCTGACTCTTTACAACCCCATGGACTGTAGCCTACCAGGCTCCTCCATCCATGGGATTTTCCAGGCAAGAGTATTGGAGTGGGTTGCCATTTCCTTCTCCAGGGGATCTTCCTGACCTAGGGATCAAACCTGGGTCTCCTGCATTGCAGCAGACTCTTGAACATCTGAGCCCCAACAAAGCTAGCTTGTCAAGTCATGATCAGGAATGACATTTTGGTATAGTGTCACTTCAGTTCAGTCGCTCAGTCGTGTCCGACTCTTTGCAACTCTATGTGCAGCCCGCCAGGCTTTCCTGTCCATCACCAACTCCCGGATGTAAATGAAGCAAAACCCTGATGATACTGCCATCTCTTTTACTTTAACATTCATTCTATTGGGTTGGTCAAAAAGTTGGTTTGTGGTTGTCCACAAACCCGAATGAACTTTATGGCCAACACAATATACTCACGTACTCTTGGCACTTCCTCTCCAACACGAACTTCCATCATGCTCCTCCTCTTCAGAATCTCCTCGCTGTGCCTTCGGGCGCTCCTGATTTATGATAAACTCCTCCAGAACTTGAGTTTCTTCTCTGAACCCTCAACACCTTTAACTGAATTCCAATTCTTCCCTGAGAGAGTATCATTCTCCACAGTCTTTTCACCCTGGTTATTCTCTCACACCTAAAGTGCCTCAGAGTCAGGCAGCAAAGTTCTCTGCTGCTTTCGCAGACACTGTTCCTCTAAAATCATGGAAAAGAATAACAATTTTCCTTTAAGGTGCACGTCATTTTGTCTTCATAGTTATTCTGTCTGAGACATTTCCTCTTCATTCCCTGACCATTTTCTCTTTGTTTCTTGAGAATCACAATCCTTGATTAAATCCTATTTCACACTTCAATTTCAGCCACCATCTTTTATGACTCTCATGGGGATACCCCATCCAAGAACCTGGCCTCCTTTAACCAACTGGTCCGTCTCCAGTGTCTTTACCTTTTATTCCATCTCAGCTGCCTACTGTTATGCTTAGTCGCTCAGTCATGTCCAACTCTTTGTGACCCCATGGACTGTAGCCCACCTGGCTCCTCTGTCTATGGGGATTCTCCAGGCAAGAATACTGGAGTGGGTTGCCATGCCCTCCTCCAGGGGGTCTTCCCAACCCAGGGATCGAACCCAGGTCTCCTGCTGTGCATAGATTATGCTAATTAAGTACTGTCTGTACAGGAAGGGTTGTATGTTTATGAAAGAAAGAATAAAGTCTATTAATAAATCACAATGAATATGTATATTATTATTAATAGATTTAATAAGTTGAATAAGAAATAGAACTTGAGAGGGGAAAAGGGAAGAGGCTATTTCAGACAACTGTAATAGAGAGATTACTATATGGTACCAAAAATGCATGTGAAGAAAGTAACTGGGGTTATATTAATATACAGGAAAATGAAAGTGAAAGTTGCTCAGTCGTGTCTGACTCTTTGAAACCCCATGGACTAGGAATTCTCCAGGCCAGAATACTGGAGTGGGTAACCTTTCCTTTCTCCAGAGGATCTTCCCAACCCAGGGATCAAACCCAGATCTCCTGCATTGCAGGCAGATTCTTTACCAACTGAGCCACAAGGAAAGAATGTCATATAAACAAGTTGAGAGTAAGAGAAAAGTTCAGATTATGGGAGGGATACACCATGGTGGGCTTCCCTGGTGGCTCAAATGGTGAAGAATTTGCCTGCAATGCCGGAGACCTGGGTTCAATCCCTGGGTCGGGAAGATACCCTGGAAAAGAGAATGGCAACCCACTCCAGTATTCTTGCCTGGACAATTCCATGGACAGAGGAGCTTGGCAGACTACAGTTAGTGGGGCTGCAAAGAATCAGACACGACTGAGCAACTAACACTTTCACTTTCACATCATAGTAGGAAGGGTAACTAACAACACTCTAACTATTGAGTATAGCTTAAGAAATGAGTATAGCAAGTAAATACTATACCATATGGCTACTTCAAGATTTCCAGTCAGGGTTCTTATTTGAAATCACTGGAAGCTAACTCTAAGTGATACAGCAATTTATTAAAGGGACTGGGGTGACGAGAGAACCAGACTTATGGTTAAGATTCTCAAGAGCAAAATCTAAAATCATTCTGTGGAACTGAGCTGGGGAGGAAATTTGCTACTGCTCTTACTGTGCACTTGAATGCCAAGGTCTTTTCTTTTCTGCAATTATTACTTAACATTGTTCAGCACCAATACAATTTCTGCAAGAGCAAAACTATTTCAGAATTACTACTGACTCGTTATCAGATTCCTCCACCATCAGCCTCATGAGAACATGAATTGAGTGCAGCATCTGCTTCTCTGTTCAGTCTGTGCCAAGGTTTCCTGGAGGTGAGTATGAGTGGAGTGTCTAGTTAACATGACTCCCACCCTAGCTACCAGTGAGACTGGGAAAGTGAATTAAACAGCTTAACTGAGGGAGGTGGAAGTATTAGTTGGGACTTCCTCAGACATAAGAAGGTTGCTGAAAAATTATGAAAAAGTGAGAAAACATAATAAATGTCCACAATTAACGCTTAGTCACATACTAGGCATACAAAACTCACCTAAAAATCATTAACTTCCCCCCTAATATATATTAGTAGAATCAGAGAACAAAGCGATAGGTAGAACCTTAGAGATAATTTCTTTTAAATCTCTCATTTTACTAACAAGAAACCTGATGCCAAAAATTATTAGATAATTTATCCAAATGCACTCAATTAGTTAGTAGGAAGAACACCTGCTTTTTAACACTTTGTATATTTTCTACTGTTCACTGATCAAATTATACGCTTATCTTAATGTTAAACTTAAATCTTACCCTCAAGGAAACTCAGGGCTTACTTCTCAGAAAGTTAGTTTGGTGATACTGGTCATTTTTCTCTCAATGTATTGTTTGGATCAGTTTCTGAAAAATTAGCTATAAAACTAAATACTTTATGCAGAATTCTAATTTTCTATCATTACTCATGGAAATGAACCATAATTAAGCTTCAAATATGCTTTAACCAAAGTTTGTAAATTTTTTGACTAGATTAGAAATTTCCCTTGCCAAAAGGCTAATAATATTCTTTCAACAAGAAGAAATTATTCAAAAGCTCTAAGAATAAATGTTTAATTATGAAAGTACCTCTCACTCATATATTATTACATCTTACAAAAGTGGAGCTAAAATCACCTAGGTGATCTACAATCACATGATTTCTTTACACAGTTAATATCAAAACTTCAGCAAAGAGAACATTAACTAGAGAACAGCCAGAATATATGCATTCTTTTAGTCTTTTATTTTTATGACAAGAAAACTGATTGAATTTGGAGTCTTAACCTCGCAATTGTCAAATGCTAGCTGTTTTTGGCACAGAAGCCAAAAACAAGCAATGAGATTTCGAGCAGGCGGAGAAAAAAGAAGACAGAGAGCGTAACAATTCAACACAGGCACAGACTTAAAGAAGCAGCAGAGACTTTGAGAAGCATGGCAATGCAGAGAAAAAATTCTCTATGAGCAGAAGATAAGTTTTGTTCAGATTAAAACGTTACGTCTTAGATGCTATCTACTTAGCACTTTTTTCTTTTTGTGAACACTCCACAGAAATTAATTGTACTGGTTGTCAGAAATATAGAAATACAGAATTAAGTTTAGGCCAATACATGTAATGGAGGTGTGTACAGAAATCATTTAGTTTGGTCACAGGAAAAAAAAAATGTTAAAAACATTATTTTGTATGGCTTCATTTTCTTTGTGAAAAGTATACAATTAATACAGAATTGGGAACAGAAAAGTCAAAGCAAATAAAGGAACACAAAATACATACCTCTTGATGGTACAGGGCATTCTCTTCTAATATAAATCAGGTATTTCTATATATAAGAATGCATTTTCCACAGATTAACTAGTAACCGCTCAGACCAGATAATGAGAAAGTTTAAAAAATCACAGTAAGAATTACAGAATATTTAGTTTTATTAAAAAGTTATCTTTTCCCCTCTGAAATAGTACTTGCATTATTTTTTTTCCTGCTCCCTTCTGATAAACTGCTGGCATCTACAGTAATTCTAAAATTTAAAGTGAAAACAAGCTATCAATTTATCCAATAAAGGATAAATATTATCTTAAGAACCCAGAGAGATACACTAAATTATGACCTTTTGGTTTTTAAAGATGCTGAAATCATCTAGTTGAAAAGGTATGGTTCTACTGGGGATGAAGGTCCCATGAGATCAAATGCTGCCGGTAGAAGTTCAATTAAACTAATCTTGGACTTAACACTTGACATTTAAAAGCTTAGAAACAACTCTAAAATAGTATAGTTTCATTTTAATACACAGATTTATTCCAAACCTGTGTATTTATGGGTAAAAATACTTCTTATTCAATTGTAAGAGGACTAAATATAATTCAAAATTTCTATTTATAGCCTATCATGGATTTTCTCATAATTTAAATAGCTATGTGGCATAGTATATCTTCTTGGTTTAAATAAGTTGTGCAGCTCTCCTGTGACTTTCAATGCCTTGTGGCAATTTAGTTTAAAATACAAAGAGAGACAGACAGACAGACAGGGTATGTGATCAGAACCTGGAGGAAAAAAGAGAAAACGGAGAAGAGCTTATAGTACTAAACACAAATATTCTCCCAGAAACACCGTAAAATCTTTGTTTTAAAAAAAAAGTAGAAAGTATAACAAGGGCAAGGTTTTTTGAACCCTTAAAGATAATTTCACAGCCGTTCTGGAAAGACAATCAGTTATGACCGAGGCAGCAGCATATACTCTGTAAGAATAAATAATTTTATAGTATATCAAATAAGATATGGGGCTAGATAGTTGTTAACATATCAACCTAGATTTAACATGGGAAGAAAACAATAAATGCTCTAAAGAGTTCAGATGATGTCATAATCAATCATCTAATACATGTTTAATGAAGGAATAAATATGTAAGACATCAGGCCAGGCTCTGTGAACATAAAACACATAAATCATATATAATCTTCAAGGGCAACTTTTATAGATGAGAAAAAGTTATACCTACCTATCTAGGACTTAGAAATTTTGTAGGTATGATTACCATGGAAAAAAATAGGCTGAGAAAGTTGTTGGGTTGATCATAGATTTTAAAAATTGTTTATATTATATACCATGACATAAACTGTATTTGGGCTATTTGAGCAGATACTCACAGAATGATTGTAAGAAGGTTCCAATATCACAGGTAATGACATTTTCCCTTGAAGATTCAATTTTGTTAAATAAAAAATCTTTTCCCCCACAATCTTTTCTTTTTTCATGCGGTGTATACCATACAGTCTAAACCGAACTGCATAATTTCCAATCATCTCAGATTCAACATGATTAAATTTGAATGTTTCTGTGAAGACAGGGCATGGTCCTCTCTGGATGCTGGTTTTTGCTCTCTGTTTCTTTATAGGTAGAAGAACAAGGTGTACTTGCCATGAGTTGCCACCTGTCCTGTTATATGTTGGGATATCTGTGACAGCTGTCACTGTTACCAGAAGCTTCTGTTCTTGTGAGTCATAGTCAAAAGTCACATCCAGGGTACCATATTTAGCTTCTGGCTCAGGATCAAAAGGTTTAGGAAGCTGTGAAGAGGATCCTTGAGCTGACACATCCTAAGAAAAGCAAATTTAAATGTTTTCAGTTTTTAACTCCATTATTTAATTCAGAATGTAAATAAGTACCTGGTATTTCTTTAGAAGGATGATATGAAAACTGTTTTGATTTGCTATCGTAAAGAAAGTAATAATAATCAACAGCCAACTATAATCAAAAGTTACTCTTTTGAGGCAGAATAACGTAAGTTAAACTCAAAAACTTAGTAAGTAAATACATGGAATAGTCACCATTACAATTTTGAGAACGTTGGCTGTATGTTTTTAACGTGAGAAATTGAAAATATACATTTCAAGGTGTATCTCTGTTCTTTTTGTGAGAAAAAAAAAAAAGCTAAATTTTTAATGTTATAAACAATACAATTGACAGCTCAATATCAGGTTGGAGAGAAAGAGAACATGAATAGAAGGATAATGCTATTGAAACATTTGGTTCCAATTTCAGATGTTCCCCCCAATGCCCCCACCTGTATTAGAATGTTAACATATTTAGGCTTAAAAGTCAATGGAAAGTTGAAATATGAAAGTATAAACACAAAAGCCTCAAAATATTTAAAGCCAAATATTTATTTTCCATAACACACACACTATTTCAATTTTTAACTAGAATTTCAAAGTATATATTATTTTTAATACTAATACTGTTGAAAATGGCAGGATACATACTTCAAAAGTTAAAAAAGTGTTAAACTGTGTATTTTACTTGTAAGAGTAAAAGAAACTGTACCCACTTTGATCATCTCAAATTCCTGCTAATCTAACTATCTGGGATGTAATAGTTTCAGCTAGTTACTGAATAGTACCAAATTCAGCTCTCAGACTTTTCAGCTATACCACTTCACCCCTTCAAGTATTTTAACAAATCAAAGGTCCGTCTAGTCAAGGCTATGGCTTTTCCAGTGGTCATGTATGGATGTGAGAGTTGGACTATAAAGAAAGCTGAGCGCCGAAGAATTGATGCTTTTGAACTGTGGTGTTGGAGAAGACTCTTGAGAGTCCCTTGGACTGCAAGGAGATCCAACCAGTCCATCCTAAAGATCAGTCCTCCTGGGTGTTCATTGGAAGGACTGATGTTGAAGCTGAAACTCCAATACTTTGGCCACCTGATGTGGAGAGCTAACTCATTGGAAAAGACCCTGATACTGGGAAAGATTGAAGGCAGAAGGAGAAGGGGACGACAGAGGATGAGATGGTTGGATGGCATCACTGACTCAATGGACATGGGTTTGGGTGGACTCTGGGAGTTGGTGATGGACAGGGAGGCCTGGCGTGCTGCGGTTCATGGGGTTACAAAGAGTCAGACACGACTGAGCGACTGAACTGAACTGATAGCTGATATGGCTATGTAACTCTGCTCCAGCCAATGGGAAAGAGAGAGAGTTCTGTATAAACCATCCAGATCAGGTCTGCAGAAGAAAGTACCTGCTCTGCACTCTCTTCTCTGTCACTCTTCCCACAAGCAGATACACACGGAGGATGTGTGGGTCAGCTTGGACCAAGTAGATTAGATCAGCACCCTAGGGGATGACAGTGACTAAAAAGCATGAACTGGGCTGATGGATGATGATGTTGTCAAATGGTCTGTCAAACGAAAGGCAATCTTCCATGGCTTTGTATTTGATGGTATATTTGTCTCTTTGTTTTAGGACCTTTGTTGTTTAATCACTCGGTTGAGTCTGACGTTTTGCAACCCCCTGGACTGTAGCCTGCCTGGTTCCTCTGTCTATTGGATTTTGCAAGGAAGAACACTGGAGTGGGTTGCCGTTTCCTTCTCCAGGGGATCTTCCTGACCCAGAGATTGAACCCGCACCTCCTGCATTGGCAGGTGGATTCTTTCCTACTGAGCCGACTGGGAAGCCCAATAGGTCCTTAACATGTACCTGACTATTGCACCTACTGTGTGCCTGGCTGTATTTTCGGTGGCAGGATGACCAGAGAATCAAAAAGACATGAGTCTTTGACCTTGTAAATCTACATGTCTACCTATGAGGATTCAACTGCTATCATGAATGGAAGAAAAGATGACAAGAGAAGAATTCTTTAGGAGCAGGAACAAAGTCTCACAGGGGAACTCATTTTTTTACGCAATATGATTAGATCGGTATAAAAATATTCATACTCTGTTACACTGATAGTTTAGAGCAAGATGTTTTAATACATGCCACTTCATAATTATAGATGATTAATTATATTAATTTATTTTTCAATTAAATATTTTATAAAATAGTGTCATGACAGCTAAGATTGTCAAGGTAATAAATATTTTTATAAGGTCCCAGAAGGCTATTTCTGAATTTTGTTTCTCTTGGTGCCTTCCTATTTTTTTTTTCCTGGGCATTCTGAGAGCTCTCATGAAACTGGGAGTTAAAAGGGTAGGCCCTTTAGAGATAAAAGCTACTATTTGTATTCTACAAATAGGTAATTAGAAAACAACTCCTCTTTTCAAGGTTCTGAGCCAAAGTTGTAAATAATCTTTAGCAACAGGTTATCAACACAGTTAATGAACTCCTTGCCTGGCAAGCTTGTGATTCCTCCTTGGTCCTCTCCCAGTTCAACTGTGTATGGAGATAGATAGGCTCTAAGAGAGCTGGAGCCTGGACTAAACCAACAGGAAGGTAAGAATTTTCTAGTTGGTAAATAATATTTATTAAAGGAATGGTGGTAGGCAAAATAAACTCCAAAAGACACAAGAATCAGTTTCATACTAACATAGGCTATCAGCATTGAAGTATTCAGGTGACATGCATTCGCTATAGTTTGAATATATTCAGTTTTGCTGTAGAAGACACAAATACAAGCAGGATAGGGGAGACTCCTTATAAGAAGTATTAACACAGAGAGCAAGCTTCTGAAATACAGGCAAAACTCACAGGCTCTGTTAACTATAGATAATAGGTAAGGAAGTAACTTGAGAGACACAAGCAGAATTCAGAAGATGTGGTAAATGTAGATAATAAATAAGTTAATCACTTGCAAGATATGCTCAAGACAGAATAAACAGAAAATAGGACAGAACAAATGACTATTAGCTATGGAAAGGGACAGAAAGCCTAAGCTATGATCAAGTCACCTCTGGGCTGACAGCTCTGCCACCCATGTGTTCTATGTAAGAAATGCAGATAAAATCTGTGTCTAGTAGACTAACTGCAAGTTTCTATGGTGGCCAGGAGGATGCCTTCTCCTGCATGTCTCCCATAAAACCAGTATGGCCCTGGGAACCCTTGTTCAGATCTCAGCTGCTGTCCCTGTTACCAGGCCATAATTAGGGAATGCTACTAGAGCAGAAATAGTGTAAGACTGGACATAAGGACAGTATGTCCACTGGGATCCACACAGCGTGGTCCTGCCTCCTGTACTTACTGGTATCCTATCCTAAGGGTGTTCTCCTACCTTATCTTGCTCCTCTTACTTCTTGCTTTATATCTGAAATAGCTTAACACACACACACACACACACACATGCATATGCACTCACACATACACACACCAGGGTAATCTGAGCATCTTAATTCAGTCTGTTTTGAGTCCTCTGGGATTTCTTGCCTGGTGGTGTACTTGGAGGGAACCAATGCTTCAAAGTAATTTCCCACACTATGATTCAGGTGAAGAGGGGCAATGTAGCAAAGCTTTTTAGAGCACTGTTTTTACAGTCAGGTAGACCTGGGTTTGAATTACATTCAAGATCTGCTTATACTTGGGCAAACTGCTTAATTCTCTGAGTTTTAATATTTTCTTTTCTAAAATGGAAATAACAACTTCCTGAAGGTGATGTTGTTAGAATTAAATGAGCTGACTGTGTAAAAATTACAGCAAAATTCCTAGGACAATTGGTGATAGCTATTACTGTTGTTAGTTCCACAATCCAGGTTTCATTGTTAACTTCTTGGCTAGCTATATAGTTTCCAAGTCTATAAAACAGTTATCTCAAATTTGCTCAGGTATAGAACATGGAGAAATATTCTTTGTGGAAAATCATGAAATACTGCTATATTAAACTTATAACACCAATATAGAATTTTAGATACTATATAATAATATTAGAAATAGTAGAAAAGTAATAACAGATAAAAAGTGTCCTTAGAAATTTTTATGTAAGAAAAAATTTAAGGAAATTGTATTCAGAGCTCTACTTTCATTATCTTATTTTGGCAATAGATAAAAATTCACCTAGTAAGAACACTGACAGCCTGCAGTATCATGAAATGTCGTATGAGACAAAACTTGTAAAGGCTTGCAATCTAGAAGAACGTAAATACTGCCTTATGAAAACCTCTAGATTACCTTTACAGTTTCCATCATCATAGGAAGATCAAAACAAATCCTTTTTAGAACATGGGAAGACTTCAAAAGTATAACACACCTATTTTTATTGCCGTTTTCACATTTTCTGCTCCACAAAGAGGAACTCTTAAAGCACAACCAGCCAATCACTCTGAATGCATGATGCCATGAATTCAAACTTCATGGTAAAGCTGAGCATCACTTATCCCTTCCACATTCCAGAGAGTGAAACTGCAAACAATATTCTGTAAGGTTTGTAAAACATTAAAGGGAAACCTCCCAATAGTAAAAATATCTAAATTCAGTAATTTAAAAAATAAACACAAACATAAATAGGAACCTTAACATAAAAGAAATGGGTAATTCCAGAATATTTTATGTAAAATGCTAAACAAAAATTTTTTTAAACCCCAACAGAAGTTGAAATGTTGGGGAAGATACTTTTCAGCATCTTGTATATTGCTCTCAGTTTTATCAACCCATCCTTTTTTTGAGGGGGAGTTGAAGGATGGTTGGGACAGCCCTGAAAGGTCTGCTGGATAAAAACAGAAACCATAAGCCACAAAGGACACGACAGTGATAACACCTTCTGACCAGGAGGAGAAGCACAGGATTATTATCTTCCAAATAACATTAATTTTAAATATTCTATGTGCTTTTACTTACTTCAGGGCTCAGGACTGCAGTGCTGTCACTTGGAACATCTTCTTCATATCCTTTATTATGAAAACTTTCTATTTCATGACCTGTGCTTCCTTCACTCGGACACTTGTTATATGAGCATCTTGGACTGTTGCTGCAGTGGGAAAATTCACATTTACTGTCCCCAATTTCTGAGGGTGTGCATGAGAGGTGGGGAGAACCACTGTCATCCTGATATGGTGGTGGCTGCAATTCATCCAGTGGGGGTGTTCTTCTCATTCTCTGAATGCAGTTTCCTGATAATGATTAAGAATCTGGTCACTGTTTCCAATTAGCCTCAACATGCAGTATAGTCCACAATAATTGTAAATAACTTAAAAAAAACTGGATTAAAATGTTGTGGCAAGGTAATTACTAGATTTACTAATGAGTTTTCTTCTTCCCTGGTTCAGATGCAGAAAGCAAATAATCTGGTTTCTCAGTCCTCTCCTGCATAGTAAGATGAGGAAAAACAAGTTATGTACCAAGACACCCTGTTTCATATTATGAAAATGGGACAGCGATAAATACTAGTGAAATCGATGATTTATATAGGTCCATCTTTCAAAACAATCCTAAAGCATACAAACTTCAACTATTCCCTCTAGTCACAATAGGTAGGTAAAACAAATATAAACCTCATTTATTTTCTTCAATTACTGAGATGAACTTAAACTAGCATTCACCTCAGCAGCATTGGAAACTAGGTTTTCCTGTCTAGCCGAGACCCAGAATCCTGAAATGAAGTGCACTGTGAATCGAGGCCTAATTCCCTGTGTGCTGTGCTTAAGTGCTCATTTATGTCTGACTTTGCAACTCCATGGACTGTAGCCCGCCACCCACCAGCAAAGTCTGAAGTCCGCATTCCACCCTGTCTCCCTTATGAAGAGGTCACTCCCTGCTCCACCACATCCTGCATCAGGACTCCTAAAGTCCACTCTACCTTGTCTATAGTAGGCATCTCAAACTCTACATTTTCTCTCTCTCCTAAATTTTTAACTTTTACTTCAATGATTTACCTAAATAACAGAATAAGCAGGCCTGTGAACAGGACAGAGGTGGGGACAGGCGGGTATGTTAGGAAATAAGAGTTCACCATACAACTCAGGGATAGCTAAATCTGTGCAAATAATTCCTGGACATAATATCAGATATAAAACTTAAACATGGCTCAGTTTTTCCTTTGATGGACTGTCACTCTGCTTTCTCGAAAGGACCTCTGGAAAATAGGTCATTTGTATTTCTTATAACGGAGAAATGTTCAACAGGTCTTCTGTTCTTGCTAAGATAGAAAAGCTTCTTGCTAAGACAGAAAAACTTTACGTAAGAACTATAAAACTCATTTAAAAATTACCATGATGTCTGGTTCAAATGAAAAATACTGATCTGCATCAGCTTAGCACAGATTTACATATTTGATCAAAAGTCCTAATTTTGGAAAAAGAAATTAAATGTGTCACCCAGTGAGTCTAACATAGCAGTGTTAGGAAATAAACACAACATAGAAAAATTAATGACTTAAGTTGAAACTAAATTTGAGGAGATAGATTGGAAGTAGTAGCCAAGAAAACACAATAAATCAGATTTCAGCATGGGGCTTCCAGGAAAGCTACTGTTTTCCTGACAAAGCAGCAGACTTAACTTGCATGTCCCTTTTGCCCAGTGGCTTTTCCCCTTTCTCCTGCTTTAGAGGCGTAGCACTCATAACCATGAAGTAACAAGCATGAGAATGAAAACTAAGGATGATGAGGAAGTATCTGAAGAATTACTAAGTAGCTACCTCCAAAACTTCTTGATGTCTGAGACAAATTTGGAAAAAACCAACCAACAAACAAAAAAAACCCCCACAAAAACAACGACTTCCTTGGCAGTCCAGTGGTTAAGACTCCAAGCTTCCGTTGCAGGGGGCATGGGATCAATCCCTGGTCAAGGAACTAAGATCCCACATGCTGCACGGCACAGCCAACCCCCACCCACCCCCCATCTCCAAAACAAAATCCCCCCAAACTTGATATCTGAATTTCCTTTTGTTTCTAAATATATTCTCTGGTAGTTTTTAAACTGACATCTTCTCTCCCTTTAAAAATGTTTATTTAACCAGTCACTGAATTATAAATTAAATTGTAATACCTAAATATTTACTATAACATGAAGTCAATTAAAAAATTCCCAACATAGTAGTTCTAAGAATCAGCATACCATTTTTTCCTTTATTTTAATTTTTTTAAAAAGAGAGATGATCTTTCCCAGATGTCTTTTATTAATAGCATACTATCCCATAGGTCTCACTGGACAGAACTAGGTCACATGTCTATTTCTAAACCCACCTGTGGTAGGGAGGATGTGATTACCATAACTGGCTTAACCCGAAGCCTTCAAATTGAAGCTAGGGATAGGATACATCTCACTGCTCATATCTATATGGAAAAGAGTAGATGCCACTCAATGAATTAAAAAAAAGGACTGGGAACAAGACAAGGATTCTGACTCTCATTACTTTTATTCAGCATGGTACTTGAAGTCCTAGCCATAGAAATTAGGCAAGAAAAGAAAGACATCCAAATTGGAAAGGAAAAAGTAAAACTATCTGTATTGGCAATGACATATTATATATAAAAAACCATAAAGAGTCCACAAAAAAAACCTTTTAGAACTAATAAACATAATCAGTAAAGCTGCTGGATACAAAATCAATGTAAAAATCAGTTGTGTTTTTATCAACTCACATGAATTATCATAAAAATAAGGGAAAAATTCCAATTACAATTGCATGTAAAGGATCCACCTGCCAATGCAGGAGACATGTGAGACATACATTTAACCCCTGGGTTGGGAAGATCCCTTGGAGAAGGAAATAGCAACCCACTCCAGTATTCTTGCCTAGGAATTCCCATGGACAGAGGTGCCTGGTGGGCTACCATCCACGAGGTCGCAAAGACTGAGGCACGACTGAGAAACAGCATGCACAGGCATGCACCAAGGAATAAATTTAACCAAAGAGCTGAAACACCTTTACTCTAAAAACTATAAGACACTGATGAAAGGAACTGAAAAACACACAAATAAATGGAAAGATATTCTGTGTTTATGGACTGGAAGAATATTGTGAAAATATTCACACTATCCAAAGCAATCTACAGATTCAACGCAATAGCTATAAATATTCCAATGGCATTTTTTTCCCACAGAAATAGAAAAAACAACCCTAAAATTTGTATGGAAACACAGAAGATTTCAAATAGCCAAAGAGATCTTGAAAAAGAAGGAAAAAGTGGGAAGTATCAAACTTCCTGATTTGAAAGTATAATACAAATCTACATTAATCAAAACAGAATGTTACTGGCACAAAAGCAGACACATTGTCCAACATAACAGAGAGCCCACGAGTAAACCTACATATGTATGGTCAATTAATTTATGACAAAGGAGCCAAGAAAATACAATAAGGAGAAGATAGTCTCTCTAATACATGGTGATGGGAAAACTGGACAGCCATATGCAAAAGAATGATACTGAACTAGTGTCTTGCATCATATACATAAATCAACTTGGAATGGATGAAATACTTGAATATAAGAACTGAAACCATGAACTCATACAAGAAAACAGAGTGTGTAAGCTCCTTGACATTGGTCTTCACAATGTTTTACATCTGACACCAAAAGTAAAGGCAATAAAAGCAAAAATAAGCAAGTAGGGTTACATAAAACTAAATAGCTTCTTCACTGCAAACAATCAACAAAATTAAAAGTCAACCTACAGAATGGTGGAAAATATTTACAAATCATGTATCTGGTGAGGTGTTAATATCCAAAATACATGAAGAACTCACAACTCAGTGAAACACCTAACAATCTGACTGAAAAATGGGTTGAGAAACTAAAAAACATCTTTGGAAAAAAGTTGTTTTCCAAAGAAGATATGCAAATGACCAACAGAAACATGAAAAAGTTTTCAAATCACTAATCATCAGAGAAATGCAAGTTATTCGCCATGAAATATCAACTCACACCTGGCAGAACGGCGATTATCAAAAAGCCGAGAGATAACTAGTGCTGGGTAGGATGTGGAGAAGGGGGAATCCTTGCACACCACTGGTGGGAGTGTGAACTGCTGAAACCACTATGGAAAACAATATGGAGATTGCTCAAAAAAGTGAAAATTGAACTCATATATGATCCAGCAATTGTACTTCTCTGCACTTCTCTGGAGGACATGAAATCACTATACTGAAAAGATACCTGCATTTCCATATTCACTAAAGTATTATTTGTAATAGCCAAGACATGGAAACAACTGAAGTGTCCATCATGAATGAATGGATAGAGATAATGTGGTTTAGACAGACAATGGACTATATTCAGCCATAAAAGAAAAGTTGCCATTTGTGACAACAGGGACGGACCTTGAGGCCAAAAATGTTAAGTGAAGTAAGTAAAAGAAAAAGATAAATACTTCTATGTCACGTATACATAGAATCTTAAAAATAATGAATCCATGGATATGGAGAACAGGTTGGTGGTAGGCAAAACATGGCAGGGATGGGGGTAGGAGAAAGGGAGGAAGGTGGTAAAAGGCACAAACTTCCAGTCACAAGATAAATAAGTCCTGGGGACGCAATTCACAGTGTTGACTATACTTAATAATACTGCATTGTATATTTAAAATTTGCTGAGAGTAGAATAAAAATAGATAAAAGTTCTTATCCGGAGACTAAATGTACAACTATGTAAAATGACTGATGTTAACTAAGCCCATTGTGATAATCACTTTGCAATATTTACATATTATCAAACCATTATGTTGTACATCTTGGAATAACACAAAGTTATATGTTAATTAAATCTCCATAAAATTAGGAAAAGTAAAAAAATGACTCAGTGTTTTCCTTCCAAAAACTTATACACTTTGGGAGTACAAAAACATGCACACATTAAACAAAACAAAAAAGTGAATGCCTAAAGGTGCCAGGAAGGAGGAAGATAAAGGATCCTTGCTTTTCTTATCCATCAGTCTAGCAATTGATTTCAGTCTCCATTTTTATTAGAAAAAAAAATCTTCTCTTTATGTGGGTCCATTTCCACTTTTAATAATCCTTTTCTGAACTTCCTTTTGATGCGACCAGCACATACAGTTTCTGTCTGGTAATTGCATTATACCTCACTTCCTTTGGCTTACTCTTTCACTTATCAAGTCCCTGTCTAGCTGCCACCAACTGTGGTACTTACACAGCTGACCTCCAGTCATCTGAATCTTATTTAGAGTTAGTGTCACTGTGGTCCAAAGACTAAGGCATAAGTTATCCCAAAGAAGTTTACTGATATATAAAGATTCTAAGTCGGAGAAGGCAGTGGCACGCCACTCCAGCACTCTTGCCTGGAAAATCCCATGGACGGAGGAGCCTGGTAGGCTGCAGTCCATGGGGTCGCTAAGAGTCGGACACGACTGAGCGACTTCATTTTCACTTTTCACTTTCCTGCATTGGAGAAGGAAATGGCAACCCACTCCAGCGTTCTTGCCTGGAGAATCCCAGGGACGGGGGAGCCTGGTGGGCTGCCGTCTATGGGGTCGCACAGAGTCGGACACGACTGAAGCGACTTAGCAAATTAGCAAAGATGCTAAGTAGGCTCTATGGGTTGATTTCAATATTGTTTCTGGATTTGAGAGAAACAACTTTAAAGCTGTGAAGTGGAATATATAAAATATTTTGGAATACATATATATATATAAACATTGGGATTTATAAATTATGTAAGTTTATATAATTATATATTATTGTATAAATCCTCAAAGCTTTGAATATAATTACCACACTTTTCTCTTTAATTTTCATTTTACTCTTGCATTTTACTTTTCAAAGTGAAGAAGGCCAAATGTATCTGGAATTTAAATTTCATTGAAAAGATACAGCTATGAGGATTTCTTCTTTAACTCTCTGCAATAGTATCTTTCTTCCTCTAGCTGTTAACTGCTTTTCACTATCTACATAGTGTAAGAACTTGGCTTAAACTGAATTGATGTTGGAAAAATTTTAAGACAATTGTTTTATAAAATAGCACAATTTATGTCAGAGTTGTTAGATTACACTATAAACATCCAACCTTAGAAAGAAATTTTTTGTGGGGCTATCAAATACCAGAATGATAATGCCATACTCTTACTTTATTCCTCGTTTTACAACCCAATTTCATACTCTATTTTATGGAAATGATATAAAAGGGTTCATGCATGAATATATTTTAAGCATTTTAATTTTCCATTTGCATATTGCACAGCACCTAGAAAACAAGACAAAGTATCTTCCTACTTTAAGAAAAAAACAGGATGCATGCGTATCTGGAATATGACCTGTAGGTCTCAACACTATGTTTTAAGACACTGGTTTTCAAAGTTTGGCAACTGCAGCTCTAAAAAGAGGTGAATATTCAACATTTGTAGAATTCATACCTCTTTTCAGATGCCTGTGGAAATCTGCTAAAATTTACCATATACTGGGTGATAACTTAAGGCTCAACACATTTCACAAAACTGGGGGTGTAAAGGGGATGTTTTCAAACCACAGTGGAATTAAATTAAAAATCAGAAACAAAAATATAATAAAATGTATAGAAATCTAGATAAAACAGCTAGAAATTTAGATAAACTTCTAAACTGCCCATGGATTAGAGGAGAAATCACAACAGAAATTAGAAAATACATTGAGGATATAATGAGGATAAAAATAATCCATATAAATACTTGCGGAATGTGGCTAAGAAGGACAGTTACAGGCCTAAGTGCATATACTGGGGAGGGCAGGGGAGAGAGGAAGGTTGAAAATCATAATCTGAGTACCCATTTCAAGACGTTTTACAAACAAACAAATGAAATTCAAAGGAAGTAGGAAGAATGAAAGGAGCAGAAATCAAAAATAGAAAACATGCATACAAAACAATACATACAATAGAAAAGCATTAGCAAACCAAAGGAGAAGGAAATGGCAATCCAAGCCAGTATTCTTGCCTAGAGAATCCCATGGACAGAGGAGCCTGTTGGGCTGCTGTCCGTGGTGTCGCACAGAAGTCGGACACGACTGAAGCGACTTAGTATGCATGCATGCATTGGAGAAGGCAATGGCAACCCACTCCAGGTTCTTGCCTGGAGAATCCCAGGGACCGGGGAGCCTGGTGGGCTGCTGCCTATGGGGCCGCACGGAGTTGGACACAACTGAAGCGACTTAGCAGCAGCAGCAGCAAATCAAAATAAAATCCATTGAGAACACTAATAAAATTGATAAGATGCTAGAAGAGACTAGTCAAGAAGAAAAAGAGATGGCATAAATTATTAATCTCAAGAATAAAAAAGAGGACTTCATTTCAAATCCTTGACACATTAAAAAGACAGCGAGCTTTCCCTCTGTTCTCCCCTTTTTGGAAACTTGTCAGTCCCAAAGCTATTCAGTGGGCAGAGGGAGGCAGCGGTCTGCCCTGCTGGTGGCACCAGAAGCTGCACGGGCCAGAGCCATGTGTCAGAGCCCAAGGAGGGCAGAGAGGGCATCCGCACACGGGGCAGTGCCATGCAGCATGACGGAGTCCAGTCTGGGTGAAGCTGGGTGTGTTGGGTGAGCGCAGCACAGGGAGCCAGAGCCTCAACAGGGTACGTGGATTCCCCATGGAAAGGAAGCCTAGCCCGGGCAACAGAGCCCAGAGTGAGGAGTGTGTCCACAATGAGGGAAAGGGCCAGAGCTGGGGGAGAACCAGGGAAAAAACTGGAATAAACCCTGTGATGCTGGATTAACATGAAAAGTATCAGTGTGAGCTCAGGTGTTTAGTAGTAGGCAGAAATACAGTGTAAATATGCATATAACGTGTACACACATACACACACATTCTTGAGTATCCTGGCTCTGTCCACAGCTTAAGAAAAACCCTTTGACAGCAACAAGCATACCTAAGTGCTCCAATCCTGGCTTCTCAATCAGTTCTTCACTAAAGGAATCAGGACTCCATGAAGAAATGGCTAATTCCAGGGCTGAGGAAAGGAAAATATAAGCCAAGCCTAGATAAGCTTCTTGTGTTGAGAGTAAGAACACACTCGAAGAATGATAAGGTCATGTCAAAAGGACAAAGAAGCCAGCTTCAAGGGGGTCACACTGACCAAATCTCACTAACAATTTGAGCTTCTAAATAAATAAATAATCACAATAATGGATCATAAGACACAGAGGAAAAGAGGAAACCATGAGTCCATCTAGACATAAACAAAAATAAACTGGAAGAACTTCGAGAACATAGGTCATTTTTATAGTTAGAGATGCATTCTGATGAAGGACTTAATTATCAAGAGTAATTTAGTGAAGAAGCCTAGTAGACACCTCCTTAATGATGAGATCAAAGGGAACCTTCTGAGTAATGGAGTAAATCAAAATTGTGCATCAGCCGCTAAGATGCAATGAGAGGAATACGGCACCACTTCCAGCTAGAGGTGCGTAACCTGAATCTCATCATGAGGAATATCAGACAGACTCGGATATCCAACAAAAAGTGTAACAGTCAAAAGGGGAATGACTGAAGCACTATTCTAGACTAAAGGAGACGAGCAAGAAAAGGTAACTAAATGCAAGACAAGATTTTGAATTTGATCCTTTTGCTATAATAACATTATTTGCACAACTGTTGACCTTGAGTAGGTTCTGAGAATTAAATGGTGATAATATGTCAAAATATCAATATTAGTGCCTTAATTTTGATGGTTACATTAAGGCTATGCAAGAGAATATTCTTGCTTGTAAAAAATATACACTAACATATTTGAGGGTGAAGAAGCAACCCATTTACCCTTAAATGGTTTAAGGTGGAAAAAAGGACTATAAGGTTTTGCTACAAATGCAGGATGGATTTAACATTAGAAAATGAATCTATCAAAGTCATTGCATTGAAATAATAAAGGTTAAAAGTTATGTGATAATTATAATAGATTTAAAAAATTATTTGATATAATTAATTATCCAATTTTGATAAAAGATTTCTGTGCAAATGAGGAATAGAAGGCAATTTCCTTTAACTCACAAAAGGTATCTTTGAAAGTCCTCTGTGCATGCATGTGTGTGAAGTCACTTCAGTCATGTCTGACTCTTTGTGACCCTATGGACTGTAGCCTGCCAGGCTCCTCTATCCATGGGATTCTCCAGGCAAGAATACTGGAATGGGTTGGCATGCCTTTCCCCAGGGGATCTTCCCAACCCAGGGAGCGAACCCATGGCTCCTGCACTACAGGCACATTCTTTAAACATCAAATTTACTGGTAAAATGTTGAAAACTTTACCTCTGAGATCAAGAATGAGACAAAGATGCCTATTATCATCAGTTCTATTCAACAATGTACCAGAAAGGTGAAAAGACAACGCTCAGAATGGGAGAAAATAATAGCAAATGAAACAAGGGACAAAGGACTAACCTCCAAAATATGCAAGCAGCTCGTGTAGCTCAATATCAGAAAAACAAACAACCCAATC
Organism: Bison bison bison; assembly: GCF_000754665.1. NCBI lineage: Eukaryota > Metazoa > Chordata > Mammalia > Artiodactyla > Bovidae > Bison > Bison bison. The sequence goes on along the minus strand of NW_011494639.1, from coordinate 2,484,595 downwards.
AAAAGATAGGCAGGCCAATTCAGGTTAACGCATATCAAAAACCATCACAGTATTATAATTATCCTCCAATTAAAATAAATTAAATAATTTTGAAAAAAGTAGGCAGATGTTCAAGCAGACAGTTCACCAAAAAAGGCATACATATGGCTAATAAACACATGAAAAGATGCTCAATATTGCTCATTATCAGAGAAATGCAAATCAAAACTTCAGTGAAATAATCACCTCACATCGGTCAGAATGGCCATCATCTTGTTGATGTTTGACAGAACACAACAAAATTCGGTAAAGCAATTATCCTTCAATTAAAAAATAAATAAAGTGGCAAAAAAAAAAAATCTACAAACAATAAATGCCTGAGAGGGTGTGGAGAAAAGGGAACCATCCTGCACTGCTGGTGGGAATGTAAACGGACACAGCACTATGGGGGACAGGACGGAGGCTCCTGAAGAAGCCGGGAATAAAGCTACTATATAACCCAACAATCCCACTACTGGGCGTAAACCCTGAGAAAATCATAATTGAAAAAGACAAATATACCCCAGTGTTCACTGCAGTACTATTTACAATAGAAATAGAAATACAGTGGAAGCAACCTAGACGTCTATAAACAGATGGATGGATAGAGAAGCTGTAGTACATACGTATATAATGGAATATTCAGTTCAGTTCAGTCGCTCAGTTGTGTCCAACTCTTTGTGACCCCATGAATCGCAGCACGCCAGGCCTCCCTGTCCATCACCAACTCCTGGAGTTCACCCAAACTCATGTCCATTTAGTCGGTGATGCCATCCAGCCATCTCATCCTCTGTCATCCCCTTCTCCTCCTGTCCCCAATCCCTCCCAGCATCAGAGTCTTTTCCAATGAGTCAACTCTTCGCATGAGGTGGCCAAAGTATTGGAGTTTTAGCTTTAGCATCAGTCCCTCCAAAGAACACCCAGGGCTGATCTCCTTCAGAATGGACTGGCTGGATCTCCTTGCAGTCCAAGGGACTCTCAAGAGTCTTCTCCAACACCACAGTTCAAAAGCATCAATTCTTCAGCGCTCAGCTTTCTTCACAGTCCAACTTTCACATCCATACATGACCACTGGAAAAACCATAGCCTTGACTAGACGGACCTTTGTTGGCAAAGTAATGTCTCTGCTTTTGAATACGCTATCTGGGTTGGTCATAACTTTCCTTCCAAGGAGCAAGCGTCTTTTAATTTCATGGCTGCAATCACCATCTGCAGTGATTTTGGAGTCCCCAAAAAGAAAGTCTGACACTGTTTCACTGTTTCCCCATCTACTTCCCATGAAGTGATGGGACCAGATGCTACTCAGCCATAAAAAGGCAGGCATCTGAGTCAGTTCTAATGAGGTAGATGAACTGAGAGCCTATTACACACAATGAAATAAGTCAGAAGGAGAAAACCAAATATTGTTTATTAACACATGTATATGAATCTAAAACTATGGTAGCGATGAACCTATTTGCAGGGCAACAGTGGAGACACAGACCCAGAGAACAGACTTATGGACACGGCAGGGAAGGAGGGGCTGGGACGAACGGAGAGAGTAGCGTGGAAACATACACACTACTGTATGTAAATGGACGGCCAGTGGGAACTTGCTGTGTGGCTCTGGGCGCTCCACTGGTGCTCTGTGATGACCTAGAAGGGTGGGATGGGATGGGAGGGGAAGGGAGGTTCAAGACGGAGGGGACATATGAATACCTATGGCTGATTCATGTGGATGTATGGCAGAAACCAACATAATACTGTAAAGCAATTATCATTCAATTAAAAATAAATTTTTTTAAAAAGGAAAGACAACAATGTGCCGGAGGTCCTAGCCAATGGAATAAGCTGAGAAAAAGAAAGGGGTTGGAAAGAAAGAAATAAAACTGCTGTTATGCTCAAATGATGACTATGATATAACAGCAGTAGATAAAATCAAATGCTCAAGCTGGATTTAGAAAAGGCAGAGGAACCAGAGAGAAAATCGCCAACATCCACTGCAACACTGAAAAAGCGAGAGTTTCAGAAAAACATCTACTTCTGCTTTATTGACTATGCCAAAGCCTCCGACTGTGTGGATCACAATAAACTGTGGAAAATTCTTAGAGATGGGAATACTGCTAGGCTACCTGACCTGCCTCCTGAGAAATCTGTACACAGGTCAAGAAACAATATTTAGAACTGGACATGGAACAGCCTACTGGTTCCATATCAGGAAAGGCGTATGTCAAGGCTGTTTATTGTCACCCTGCTTATTTAACTTATATGCAGAGTACCTCATGAGAAATGCTGGACTGGATGAAGCATAAGCTGGAATCAAGATTGCCGGGAGAAATATCAATAACC
>NW_011494639.1:2441936-2482149 GCF_000754665.1 Bison bison bison | reverse complement strand
CTAAAGAGCCTCTTGATGAAAGTGAAAGAGGAAAGTGAAAAAGTTGGCTTAAAGCTCAACATTCAGAAAATGAAGATCATGGCATCTGGTCCCATCACTTCATGGCAAACAGATGGGGAAACAATGGAAACAGTGAGAGACTCTATTTTGGGGGGCTCCAAAATCACTGCAGATGGTGATTGCAGCCATGAAATTAAAAGATGCTTACTCCTTGGAAGAAAAGCTTTGACTAACCTAGATAGCATATTGAAAAGCAGAGACATTACTTTGACAACAAAGGTCCATCTAGTCAAAGCTATAGTTTTTCCAGTGGTCATGTATGGATATGAGCGTTAAGACTATAAAGAAAGCTGAGCACCGAAGAATTGATGCTTTTGAAGTGTGGTGTTGGAGAAGACTCTTGAGAGTCCCTTGGACTGCAAGGAGATCCAACCAGTTCATCCTAAAGGAAATCAGTCCTGAATATTCCTTACAAGGACTGATGCTGAAGCTGAAACTCCAATAATTTGGCCACCTGATACGAAGAATTGACTCACTGGAAAAGACCCTGATGCTGGGAAAGATTAAAGGCGGGAGGAGAAGGGGATGACAGAGGATGAGATGGTTGGATGGCATCACTGACTCAATGGCCATGAGTTTGAGTAAGCTCTGGGAGTTGGTGATGGACAGGAAGGCCTGGTGTGCTGCAGTCCATGGGGTCGCAAAGAGTCGGACATGACTGAGCAACTGAACTGAACACCAAATATCTAAAAATAAACTTCAGAAAACACCTTGCTGCTATTTTGGGGGTTTACTATCAGAATGCACACTCTGAAAGCCATTGGCAGAGTCTACACTTCGCCTTTCCAAGCAATGTCTATGTGCTAATAGGAGGGGCCAACTGGGAACTACTGCAGACTCCTTTCCTTAGCAACATGACATCTCAAAGCAGAGATTAGTCTTAGTCAGAGGCTTGAGGTGTGATGAAGGCCTCCACTAGTTTGGCCTCTACAAAAATTAATAGAATTGAAAAATAATGGCAGATAACCGTAAACTGAACTAGAAGATGACATCAAGTGGTGCGGCCACTCCAGATGGAGCCATCTTACAGAGCAAATTAACGCAGCCTTGGTATTTGATACCTAGCTTTAATTTAGCAAATGCCTTTCCCTTCATAGCAATCCAGAGTGAACAAAAGTAACAGGTTATTTACATCTCATCTGGTGAGAACAGCAATACTTCTACCACCCTACTTCAGGGAAACATAATAAAATATTCTTGTTCTCTGCCATGATCTGCTTTGCAGAGACCCTGGCTGCCTTCACATTCCAAACACTATCTCCTTGAACCTGTTCTAGAAGACAGCAAGCTATTAGGACTTAGAAGAGTAGAAGACTGGACAGATGAAATTTCTTGGTAAGTATACATGTGTGACGGAAGTGAGAACTAAATCTTAAGGAAATACAGGGGACTTGCCTCGTCAATCAAGTTCTTGAGGATCCAGGGTTTAGCTGGAATATTCCTCCCAAGGTCAAAGAGAATTTGCTACCCCTTGTCTGCTTGACACTAGGGAGACAAAAATTTGGTTGGCCTCTTTAAACTTGAAAAGCAGCACATTCCACAACTGAGTGTAGAGATCTGATACTTTTATAAGGTAAAATCAAAAGCTATTAGCTTTGAGCGGCACCCAGAGCAAGGAAAGCTCTGCAGGTGATCCAGGTACAGTGGATAAACTCTACTCTTGACCTTTAAGATTCAGCAAACCAGACGGTCCTCCAACAACTGTAGTAGGTCATGATGCTTTAAAGTGTCACTGAGAAGTTCTGATGGTACGCTGGCACTGGAGGCCTTGTGATTTTTTTTTGTATCTCCAAACACATTTTATTAGAAGACACTGATTAGATTATTTTTGTACCATGCCTTAAAACCCTAATCTTTCTTGCTTTATTTCCCTGATAGCTTGAAATAATTTCTTATTTAAACCAAACTTCACATGTAGCTACTGACTTTGTAACAGTACAATCTTATTCAGTGCATCTACTTTCTGAGTAGAAAATAATCTCATTGCCTCTCATTTCTTGACTCTTAGGTTTTGATAAAAAGATTAGACTCATTTCAGCAGGTGAAGTCAAAGTGGTTTGTCCAGTATGTAGCAGCTGGCATGTGATCACCTAGCTGCTGAGTTATAAACGTCAAGCTGCAGTCCACCATCAAGGGAAATTGGCAGATCTTGCATGAGGACTGAGGAGGCTCTGAAAGCCAAGGAGGTATTACGATTATCTTGCTAAGCCTGCATGCATAGCCTCACAAGTATGCTAATTACAAAATTATGTCTAGGACTTCCCAGGTGGTACAGTGGATAAGAATCTGCCTGACAATGCAAGGGACGTAGGCCTGATCCTTGGTCTGGGAAGATTCCAGTGCCATGCGGCAACTAAGCCCCTGTGCCACACTACTAAGCCTGCACCCTAGAGCCCACAAGCCACACCCACTGAGGCCATGCGCCACAAGTACAGAAGACTGCACGCTCTACGCCCGTGAGCCGTAACTACGCAGCCCACACGCTGCAACGGCTAAAGTCCGTGTGCCTAAAGCCTGTGCGCGACAACGAGAAGCGCCCGCACCACAATGAGGAGCAGCCCCCGCTACAACCAGGGAGAGCCCATGCACAGCAATGAAGACCCAGTACAACCGGAAGTAAAATCCAAAAAAAAAGATTATGGCTAATGATATGCCCCAAACCAGAAGTGGAATGTTCTGGGATTATAAACATTTATAATCTTTCAGAGGCCCTGAGAGGTAAGAAAGAAGGAAACTCTTCAGTGGATAGAAGAGATTTTAAAAGTTTCATGGAAGATTTTATCATGAACGGAAGTTGAATACAGTAAAAAACATTTCTCCATCAAGTATATTTTGCAACTGTTGAATACAGTGCTCTATCAATGTTAACCATAAAAAGTTGGTTGCTTTCTGTTGCTGAAGTCTTCTACATCATAACTGATTTTCAATCTACTTTTCTTATTCATTACTAAGAAAGAAGTACTGAGTCTCTGAATATAATTGTGAATTTCTATTTCTCCTCTGCTTCAAGTTTACTGAAACTGCTACTCAGGACAGTTATATCTTCTTGATGAACTGCCTCAAACTGTTGTGCAAATGTCTCTCTTTATCCCTGGTAAGAATACTTATTCTAAAATATTTTTTGATATTAATATATAGCCTCCTCAGCTTTCTCTGAGTTAATGTTTGCATGGTAGGTATATCATTTTTTTCCTATCCCTTAACTTATAAATTATATATGATTTTATATAAAAATTAGGTTTCTCATATACATGTATATTTGGATATTATTTATATATATATATAGTTTTGCTTTAAAAAAATCTCATATGACAATCTTTGCCTTTTAATTGGCATATTTAAATCATTTAGATTTAGTGTAATTACCAAAATCAAGAACTGACAAGCTTTCTCTAACAGACCTCAGAAAATAAACAGTTTAGACTTTGGAGGCCACACATAGTGTCTATCTCACATTCTTTGTGTGTGTTTATGAGTTTTATAATACTTTGAAACTATAACAATCTGTTATATAAATACAATAGAATATTATTCAGCCATAAAAAGGGATTAAATTCTGCTATTTTCTATGACATGAATGACATGAAAGAATCTTAAAGACATTGTGTTAAGCAAAATAAACCAGACAAAAGAGGACAAATATTGTATGCCTCCATTTATATAAGTTACTTAGAGTTGTCAACTCATGGAGACAGAAAGGATAAGGTGACAGAAAGGTGACTGGCAGGAACTTGGGGGGAGTGGAGAATGGAGAATTATAGTTTAATGGGTACAGAGTTTCAGTTTGGGAGGATGAAAAAGGATGGATGGTGGTGATGGTTGTGCAACAATGTGAATTTACTTAATGTCACTGAAATGTACATTTAAAACATTTAAAAAGTAAATTTTGTCATATATATTTTTCATAATTAAGAAAAATGTAAAAATCATTTCAAACACACAGGCCATACAAAAACAGGATGCGTGCCAAATTTGCTTCATGGGGTATAGTTTACCTGTACCTCATCTCTATGTTTGAGTCAAATCTACCCTCCTATAATCTGTTTATTTGCCCTAATTATTCTTTGCTATTGTTGAATTATTGAAAAATTGCTGAATTGTTTAAAAAAATTATTCATTTTTATTCTTTCTGACTTCTTTTGCATTGAGTACTTTTATGATTCAATTTTCTCTCCACTATTAGCTTACTGGCCATCAGTTCTGTTTTATTTTCCAGTGGTTCTTCTAGGATTTACAATATCTATAACTTGAGAAAATTTATCTTCAAATAATTTCATATATACTATAAAAATCTTACAATAGAATACATCTCCTTTGACTTTTTGTGTTATTTTCATATATTTTTACTTCTACATACATACTTAGGGTCTACATAGTAATCAATATTAATCATGACTCTAAATTACCACTAAAGATACAAATAAGTTACATATGAAATACAAATCAGAACGATTTCCATTAAAAAATTAAAGAATTCTCATGCTTAAGGAATAAATTCCATTATCTTTGAGGAATATAGATAGCTTGTGACATACAGCATTCATATTACATCAGAGATGCAACAAATCTATTACAAGTATAGCTGACTTTATTTCCAAGTGCAAATTCTAGATATCTGGTACTTCTCATCTCCAACATTTTATAGGCTCCTAAAATTTACATGTTTATGTCAATCAGCATATAAAATAAGCTTATAAGTAAATGAAAGTAAAAAATTAATATAACTGAATTACAAAATCTTATCTGCTACATTTCCCATTGTATTTTTTATTCATATAAAAGAAGATAATAGAAGATTTTTTTCACATGTCTGAGTTTTAATTCAATCATTAATCTGAAATAATAAATTTTAGTTTATTTGCCTGATTTGATGTATAAACCAGAAAATACAATGTAAGTACTATATATGCAAATGTTATGCTCTGATACTACAACACATACCAAATATTTAATTTTAAAATCAGCTTAAGCCTTGTTGAGTTTATATATTACATATTTTGCCATGAATAATCTGGTGAGAAATTTTTATATTTGTTTTATGAAATGGATAAAAAACAATGTTCTTAGAAAGACAAAAGAGTAATTCAGTTCTCGCCTGAAAAATATACATAGATTTACACAGGATGATGTTAAAAGTGTAGCTGGAGGTGGGGGTGTGGGTTATATACTAATAAAGACAAGAATGAGAACAACTAATTAGCTTTTACTTATGACATAAACTGGGGATGTGATCTCAATTCTTTGAGAATAAAACAATAAGGCAGATTTCATTACCATTTTGTGTTAAAAGACTTCAGGCATTCTGAGGATTTTTATTTTTTTCATTTTTATAACATCAAGTAACCAGACACTTCAAAAATAGATGGTTGAAACAGTAGCAATTCAGGATTATGAAGCAGTTAAGTGCTTCACAATGTTGATGTAATATAGCAATTATAGACCTTTGTAATTCAGCAAAAAGGCTTTGTTTTCTTTTATTCATATTGAAACTATACAATAATAATGCCTCCTTATTTTCACAGAAAAGGGCTCATTTTTTTTTTAATTTGCATTAGTGTTTTGACCATTGTTATGAACTCACCATTTGAAATTTATTATTTTGTAACTAAAAATAAAATGAAGCACTAAGGGGGAAAAGGTTGTATAATGTTAGAATTTTGATTAGCAATCACAGCTGCACCAGAATTAGTTTCTATAGCAACAGGAAGAAATAATGTGTTGAATTGCAATGCAATACAAGATTATTCTTTACAGATTGCAATTCAAAAGGAAATCTTTAAAGAATTTTGTCTTAAAAGAGTTATTAATCTTTTATCCACCATAATTCTCCAACAGAAAATACTTAATTATTCTAGTCTACCTTTCCAGAGTCCTATTTTAATTCATTCAAATGTTACATGATCCAAAAAAGATTGAAAATTTAATATACCTGAACAATAAGAATTTTGGCTACTGTCTTATATGCATTTTAAAATAAAAATTTATGGACTCATTCTCACACATTGTATAGATAGAAAGTATGTTTGCTAGGTACATTGGAATCTATAAGAAAAGCCTGAAGGGTGCTGTTTTGAATAAACTATGTTGGAAGGATAAGAATTAAAAATAATAAACAAATTTCACATTTGTATCTATATGAAACTAAGCCTACTTTTTATCAATGTGTACTCACAGGTTCAAATTATGATTAAGAAACTATACTACCATGAGTATTCAAAGCATACACCTGCTTACTTTTGTAAGAAAAAAAACAATCATCAAATTCCAAATGCTGCCCATACTATTTCTAACACTGAAAAATATTACTTCACTGCATCCTTTCCAGCCATAGCTATTTTTGGAAACTAATTAAAAGCATATGCCTGAACCTTTTATGTATTTTGCCCTTATAATGAGACCTATTACTGTGGCTTACTCTATCCATCTGAGTTTCAAAGTATCTTTGGAGTTACCATGGATACCAGTGACAAGCATTCTCCCACAACTGCTTTATGTGTCTCATCAAACACAAGAAAAACTGACATGGCAGGAATCAGGCCATCTAGATAATATGAATTTCTAATTATTTGTACTATTATTCATTGTTTTTTAAAAAATGGAAAAAAATTTTAAGTAAACAAACCAGATGACCAGGAAGTTATTTTTGAAACTCTGAGTAGATATCAGGGCTTCCCTTGTGGCTCAGCTGGTAAATCAAATCACTGGACAAAAAATAAAAGGTATTATAAAAGAAAAGGTACAAATACTAAAATAAACCAATACAATAGCCCATCAGTGATTCATAGGGCCCAAAGTGAAAGCTGGACTTAGGTTAAGAACATTTTAAATTAGACTAAAGAATGTCTCATACGGACATTTATAAATATAGCCCACAATAAAAAATTTCAGAACTCATTTACAAGAACATGTAGAATGTCTTAACTGCCACCTTGTAACCAAAACATTATTGCAAAATAGAATAGAACGTGTATTATCAGCAAAATTACCAATAAAAATTATTTGGAAAATGTAAGAAATCATCTCCTTTGTCTATACTTTTTTCTTTCTTATTGTAGCAATCAAATTTTCTTGAAAAATTAAAATCTTTCACTACGTATATTTTTTAAAAAATCAAGAATTTAAAATCAAACTCTATTTCTAGCAAGGAACAATTTCAGCATCTCCTTTTGTAAATTATATTAAAAAAAATAGTGTAAGTAGGTAAGGGGTGGTGCGGCAGACTTCTTATACAGTTATATAATTTTATTTTTAAAGACAAAGTATATATACACAGTTTCATTCTCTTCAGAGGATATAAGTTGCAAGAATTATTAAATATGGGCAGATATGTCATTTAATGAAAGTTTAATTAGTCTAAATTTTATGATCAGGATACATCGACTTAGTAATACACATATTATTCCAATTATAAGGACATTTAATCTAGAAATCATATAGAAAAATAAACACAATTTTTTTTTACCTAACGAATGTATGATTTACTGAAGGAAAGCTCCTGAATTTATAAGTAGCCAACATAATACAGAAATACAGTCTGATATAATGAATTCTACACACAAGTTTCAAGTCAAATTTCATAATGTCTCAATTTCTCCATCTGTAGAGGGGGAGAGCATCTTCTGTAGTTACTGAAAGATTATGAAAGTTTCTGAATAGAAATCATAAAAACAGTTAAAGAAAATGAGATTACTTGGTTTAAACCAGAGTTCACTGAGGGAAAAATAATACACCTCTGAAATTCTTGTAAGGATTCACAGTAAACATTTAATACCTGTTTCCTTTACCACTAATGACTATAGTAAAAGTCTGTGGAAAAAATTATACTGACACTATCCTTGTTGAATTTAGGTGAATAGCAGAGAAAATTTATCTACCTAAATCAGTTTCTCTCATGATTGCCACAGGAGACCCAAAGTCATGTTCTGTCGAGGGGTTTCGGGAAATAATATGTAGACCCACACTGAAAAGCACCCACCTGATTTCAACAGGTCTCCTCAACAGGCTCACATATAATGAAGTGTAAACCACTTAAAATGGACTTCCCCGGTGGCTCAGCAGTAAAGAATCTGCCTGCAATGCAGGAGACGCAAGTTCAATCCCTGGGTTGGGAAGACCCCCTAGAGAAGGAAATGGCAACACACTCCAGTATTCTTGCTTGGGAAATCCCATGGACAGAGGAGCCCAGCAGGCTACATGAGGTCTTAAATAAGCTGGACACGACAGCTACTGAACAACAACTTAAAACAGAGCAATTCCAAGTTTACCTATCTTTCTCTATTAGGAAATGATAAATGTATTTATTTTGGTACCTATTTTGTGCTAGGCACTGAAACTCCATTGGCCCCCAGAAGAAAACCTAATTTGCTTTTATGTCAGAGATAAGGAGAAAAAGAGTACTAAACAGGGAGGGAGAAAATCTGAGTTTGAAACTGTGCTCTACTACTAAGAAGCTAAGTAAGCATGCATACTCTGGGCCTGTGTGTATAAATGGAAGAAAATGAATTTATGATGTAAAAGACCTTTATAATTAAAAAAAAAAAAAAAGATCCTTGTGATTTTAACTACTATGAATCCAAAACATTTAACAGTTTCATTTTGGAACTGAAATAAAGTAAGGGATTAATTTTCTTAAAGTGAAAATTGCTAAAGATGTGATGAATTGTAAGAGAAAATTGGACTAGACTTCTACTTTCTTGAAGTCTATTTGCTCAAAACTAGTTTTACCTTTTGATATTTGAGATGTAGACCTTCCTGGATAACTACATAGCTTTCAAGATCCTATCTGGCTTTGAGATTCCAGAACTAAATACATGGTTATTGCACAATACAAAAGGAGATGGAAAGCATGTCAAGAAAAGTTATAGGCAAAGGTTAAAAAAGGAAAAGAATAAAAAACATTTTGCTCTCCTAAGAAGATGACATTTATATCAAGAAATGTAAGTGATCATTACATATTGCAGATTACATATTGCAGATTGTAGATCTCAGAAATAATTTCAACTTTAATGTGAACAATGTTTTGTTGCTGTGTTTCTAAATTCCTAAACCTTGTTTATAATGTTTACAAATATCCTCTTTTCTAAGGATATTTCTAGAGACACAGATGCCATCAAATAGAGAGACCATCACAAATTTATGAACACTACATGATGTCCCTAAAAATCACATCAGGATGAAGGCAAAAAAAAAAAAGAAAAAGCAGCATAGAAAAAGTGGAGTGAGTAGACAAAAGAACATGGCAGAAATAAATTCAAACATATGAATAACTGTAATAAGCTTTACAATAAACATATAGGAAATATATAATATTTACTACAGTTTTTGAGTCCGTTCCCTGAATACTATAAAAATGAAGAGATAAAGACGGTTAATACAACATAATGATAGATGGGATGATTTACCAAAACGTATAAATCCGTAAATATGTTAGTCCCTGAAAACATAAATTTAAAGTAATTTAAGAAAAACTGAGAGAATTCCAAGAGAAAAATCTGTTAACAGTCAAAGATATAACACATCTCTCAATGATTGAAAGGCAAAGCAGACACTCATTAGAGAAATGAAAAGTCAAAACCACAATGAGTTAAGATACAGTATTACCTCACACCTATCAGAATGACTATCATGGGAAAGACCACCGATAACAACGATTATTGAGGATGTGCAGAAAAGGAAACCCCAGTACACTGTTGATGGGAAGGCCAACTGGTGCAGTGAAAATGGGGAACAGTATGGAAATCCCTCAAAAAAACAAAAAAGAGAACTACTATATGATTCAGCAGTTCTACTCCTGCGTACATATCCATAGAATATGAAAACACTAATTCAAAAGACACATGCAACCCAATGTCCACAGCATTATTTACAATACCCAGGATAAAAGACATGGAACAACAGACTGTTTCCACATGGGGAAAGGAGTATATCAAGGCTGTATATCATCATCCTGCTTATTTAACTTATATGCAGAGTTCATCATGCAAAATGCCAGACTGGATGAAGCACAAACTGGAATCAAGATTGCTGGGAGAAATATCAATAACCTCAGATATGCAGGTTGACATCACCCTTATGGCAGAAAGTGAAGAAGAACTAAAGATCTTCTTGATGAAAGTTTAAGAGGAGAGTGAAAACATTGGCTTAAAACTCAACGGAATTTAGAAAGATGGTAACAATAACCCTGTATATGAGACAGCAAAAGAGACACTGATGTATAGAACAGTCTTTTGGACTCTGTGGGAGAGGGAGAGGGTGGGATGATTTGGGAGAATGGCATTGAAATACGTATAATATCATATATGAAACGAGTCACCAGTCCACGTTCGATGCACGATACTGGATGCTTGGGGCTGGTGCACTGGGACAACCCAGAGGGATGGTATGGGGAGGGAGGAGGGAGGAGGGTTCAGGATGGGGAACACATGTATACCTGTGGTGGATTCATTTCGATATTTGGTAAAACCAATACAATATTGTAAAGTTTAAAAATAAAATAAAAAAAAAAACTCAACATTCAGAAAACTAAGATCATGGCATTCAGTCCAAACACTTCATGGCTAATAGATGGGGAAACAATGGAAACAGTGAGAGACTTTATTTTTTGAGGGCTCCAAAATCACTGCAGATGGTGACTGCAACCATGAAATTAAAAGATGCTTGCTCCTTGGAAGAAAAGTTATGACCAACCTAGAGAGCATATTAAAAAGCATAGACATAACTTAGCCAACAAAGGTCGGTCTAGTCAAAGATATGGTTTTTCCAGTAGTCATGTATGGAAGAGAGAGTTGGCCTATAAAGAAAGCTTAAGTGCCAGAGAATTGATGCTTTTGAACTGTGGTGTTGGAGAAGACTCTTGAGAGTCCCTTGGACTGCAAGGTGACCAACCAGTCCATCCTAAAGGAAATCAGTCCTGAATATTCACTGGAAGGACTGATGCTGAAGCTGCAACTCTAGTACTTTGGCCACCTGATGCAAAGAACTGACTCACTGGAAAAGACCCTGATGTTGGAAAAACTGAAGGCAGGAGGAGAAGGGGACAACAGAGGATGAGACAGTTGAACGGCATCACTGACTCAATGGACATAAGTTTGAGCAAGCTCCAGGAGTTTTGATGATGTTTGATGATGGACAGGGAAACCTGGCGTGCTGCAGTCCATGGGGTCGCAAAGAGTCGGACACGACTGAGCAACTAAACTGAACTGAAGATAAAAGAAGCAACCTAAGCTTCCCTAGAAGCTCAGCGGTAAAGAAACCACCTGCCAATGCAGGAGATGTGGGTTCAATCTCTGGGTCAGGAAGATCCCCTGAAGAAGGAAGTGGCAATCCATTCCAGTACTCTTGCCTGGGAAATCCCACAGACAGAGGAGCCTGGTGGGCTACCATCTATGGGGCTGCAAAAGAGTCAAACACTACTTAGTGACTAAACAACAACAAAAGACATCCATCAAGATGATTGGCTTAAGATGTTTTATACTGTGTGTGTGTGTGTGTATAACAGAATATCACTCAGCCATTCAAAAAGAATGAAATTCTGCCATTTGCAACAATGTGAATTGTCCTAGAGAATATTATGCTACTGCAGTAAGCCAGACAGAGAAAGACAGATACTGTATGTTATCACTTATATGTGGAATCTAAAAAAAAAAAAAACAATAAACAAATGTATATAACAAAACAGAAATAGACTCACAGATATAGAGAACAAACTGCTGGTTACTAGTGGGGAGAGGGAAGCAGGTAAGGGCAAGACAAGAGTATGGGATAAGAGATGCAAATGACTATGTATAAAATATTTACATAGGCAACAAAGATATATTGTACATCACAAGGAAAAACAGTCACTGTTTTGTAATAATGGTAAATGGAATATAATTTATAAAAATACTGAATCATGTTGTACACCTGAAACTAATATAACATTGCAAATCAACTATACTTCAATTTTTCTAAAAAAAGTAAAGCTGAAAAATATTTAAGAAAGACACAGTCAATTTGAACACAGTAAGTTTGACTAAAGGACATTCACAAAACCTTGCAACCAAGAATTAAAGGATACATATTGCTTTGATGGAGATATTAAACATTGACAACCTGCCCTCTCACTCTGCCCAAAACACATTAGCCATAAAAAGCAAGTCTTAACGAATGGCAAGAGTCATAGATTCTGTTATCTCTTCACAACGTAATTACTTAGAACTCATGAACTAGAAGAGACTTTTTAAAAATTCAGTTTATTTGGCAATTTTCTATATGTTTGAATATTTTTCTAAACTTTAAAATAACATGAATGAAAAAATAAAAAAGAAATCATGACAGAATTTAGGGAAATCATAGAAACAAATGTAAGTGAACATACTATGTACTAAAATGTGTGATACAGTTAAAATGGTAAAGAAATAGATATCCTCAGTTGCAGTATGTTAGAAAACAAAAATGACAAAGATGATAAAGTTTCTAGTTCAAGATGTTAAAGCAAGGATTAACTCCAATGAAAATAGGAAAAAAATTACACAGAATTAATAAAATTAAAAAATATACTCAACAGAAAGGATTTATAAAAACCCCAACCAAGTTCCCTGAAAAAACTAAGGGGAAAAAAAAGTAACTCTTAAAAGACTGGACAAAAACCAGAATACAATTAATAACTTTATAAGCATAATTTAAAAATATATAAAACAAAGAATTTCTGGGAAAATATAATTTACCAAAACTGATTTAACCAGAAAATAAAGAACTCAATTATACTTGTAACATTCAGGTACTGAATCATTAAAAAAAAAAATCTAACCACAAAAAAATGATAAGGTACAAGTGATTTTACAGATTGATTCTACCAAACACTTGAAGAACAGATAACTCTCAATTTTATATAATATTCTAAGAAAATGAGAAAGAGGAAATAATCTAAAATTCATTTCAGGATTTTTGTAAAACCTTGATTCAAAAACTCAAACTAGGGCAACATGAGAAAAGTTTACAGCAAGTTCCTTCAGGAACACAGCTATAAAAATCCTAAGGCAAGCAAAAGAGTAATAAACTAAATGTAGATATGATTTGATGCTATCTCCAGAATGCAGGTTTAACATACGAATATCTTTTAAATATAATTCATAACATAAACAGATGAAAAGTTAACAACCATGTGACCCTGTAAGATCACAAAATGCAATTGATAAAATTAAACATCAACTCATAACTAAAAAACTGTCTTAGAAAACTAGAACAGAAGGAAATTTCTGTAACTCAATATAATTTCCAAATATCTACAGCAAACATAACAAAATGAAAAGATAGGAAATCCTTTTAAAATAGGATCAAGAAGCATTTGTTAGCATTCAACATTGTACAGAAGTTCCTAGCAAGAGCTAGAAGCAAATTGTTAGAAATTATTAAAAACAACAAACAAAGATGCTGAATAAAGTATCTTTTCTAATATTTGCCTCTACAATCTCTTTCCTCTTCTAGGCAAACAATCACATTTTCCAGAAATGCCTATTTTATTTTTTCCTTTCAAAGTTTTACAAATTTCATTTCTCTTTCTGTCTTATCTGTTCTTCCTAGGAACTCCATCACAACGCTGAATGCTATCTACTAGACTGCCAAAGTGAAGAAGTCTGGCAACCACCTGTGTTGATAAACATATAAAAGATCAGTAACAACGCTTACACACTGTGAATGGAGGGTAAATTTTAAACATACGTTAAAAAAAATGCATGGGAATGATAAACACCAAATTATAAAGATACATATACATAAGTCTTCAAATCTATTTAAGGTTCCTTTTTTTTAAATTCTTGGAATATAATAGAATGTTAGAATCTAAAAACACTAGAGAATGTGTTATCACGAAATTATCTGTACTAATTTGTATGCTTAAAACATTTCATTTAAAAACAAATTATTATGAGACTAACTTCTGGCTGATAATAACAGGAGCGCTACTCATCTGTTCTCCACTGAAACTGGTGAAAATGAGTAAAAAATAAAAAAAATTTTAACTCTGGAAATGAACTACAAATCAAGAAATATCCATTCAAGAATATCGATGAAAAGTCACTAAAGACAATACTAGATACTAAAGACAAAGAGTCTATAGTATTTGACCCAAGACTGCTCCCCTTTCTTCCTCTTTCTCAGTTTAGCAAGGCAGAGACTGCTCTGGATTAGTTCGTAGAGCAATTTAAGACTCAGGGCCATTTTTATAAGTACCAGGGCAATCAGCTAGAAACTAGTGGAGTTTGAGAGCTGGGTATGTCCAGGGAACAAGAGCCTTACTGAAACCACTATCACTCAGGGTGACCGTGGGTCTACCCAAAGCTGTGGCTTAAAATCAGAACTGAACACTGCAGCAGAGAAACAAACTTCACTCAAACAACTCAGGGAGCCACTAAACAAGTAAACAAGCAAACAGTAATAACAAGCCTCCGGCCTGGGGGCATCAGCACCTAGAGTTTCTGTACTATATAAAATGCCCAGTTTTCAACAACAAAAAAGTTATGAGGCATTCAAAGAAACAAGAATGTATGAATCACAGATTTAAAAAAAAAAAAAAGAAGCAACTGGAACTGTGAGAAACACCAGATTTTTCACAAAGTAGCTATCAAAAATATCACAGAACTGAAGGAAACCATGATTAAAGAAATAAGGGAGGGCATGATCAGAAAGTTGCATCTAATAGAGAATATCATTAAAGAGGAGAAATTACTTTAAAAAATAACAAAATAGAAATGATAGAGTTGAAAATCATAAAAATTGAAATATAAATTTCACTGGAAGGGTTCAACAGTAAATATAAACTGTCAGGAAAAAGAATAAGTAAACACAAGTTATATCCACAGAGATTTTGCAAGCCAACAAACCAGGAGAAGAAAAAGCACATAAAAATGAAGAGCTTTTTAGAAAGTGGATCACCATTAAGCACACTAATGCACACGAAAAATGGGAATATCGGCAGAAGAGAGAAAAAAGCAGGAAAAATATTTAAAAATATTTTTTAGAAGAGAGAGAAAAGGCAGAGAAGCACAGAAACATCGTAGTAAAAATGCTGAAAATCAAAGCCAAGGAAAAAATCCTGGAAACAGTCCAAGAAAAATGACTCTTCACATACAAAGGAATCCAACAACATTAACATCTGACTTCTTAGCAAAAACACTAGAAGACAATGGGATAAAATATTCAAAATTAAAGGAAAAAAAACTGTCAACCAGAAATTCTATATCCAGCAAAGTCATCTTAAAAAGAAAATAAATAAAAATGAAGGCAAAATAAAGACTTTCCCAGATAAACAGAAACTGAGCGACGATGCCTACTGGCAGATGCACCCTAAAATAATATACCAAAGGCAGTTCTTCAGGCTGAAAGCAAGGGACCCAGATGGTAATTCAAATCTGCAAGGAAATATATACAGTGATGGTTAAGGTAATTAATTATAAAATACAACAGAAATGTATAGTTCTTCTTATTCTGAAAGTGAAAGTGAAGTCACTCAATCATGTCCGACTCTTTGCGACCCCATGGACTGTGTAACCCACCAGGCTCCTCCGTCCATGGGATTTTCCAGGAAGAATACTGGAGTGGGTTGCCATTTCCTTCTCCAGGGGATCTTCCCAACCCAGGGATTGAACCCGGGTCTCCCATACTGCAGGCAGAAGCTTTACCATCTGAGCTACCAGGAAAGCGCTCTCCTTATTCTAACTTATTTAAAAAGCAACTTATGAAGTTATAGGTATATAATATATTGTTGGGCCTATAATATATAGAAATATAATACATGTGTAATATATTTGCCAGTAATAGCACAATAGGGTAGAGGGGAATAAAACTATACTATGACTATAAGGGGAAAGTAATAATTTATAACAATGCATTCTTTGGGTTGTAACATTAATGGCCTAATCTGTATAAAAATAATACAACAAAAAAGGGGAAAAGGTGTAGAGCTATCTAAGGGTAACATTTCTATATATCACTGGAGTTAAGCTAACAAAATTTGAAGTTGATTTGGATAAGTTAACATGTACATGTTAAACCACTAGGCAAACAAACAAAACAACTACATATAACACAATGAAAAAGTAATTAAAGAAAAGAAAATGCTATCTTATACATATCCCCATCAAGCAAAAGAAAGTGTTAAAGGAGAAGAGAAACAAAAAAAGACTTGAGGTATGAATAAAAATAAAACAGCAGATATAATTCTAATCACATCAAACAATATTAAGCATGAATAGATTAAATAATTCTATCAAAATGCAAAGACTGTCAGTCTTGATTTAGAGAAGCAAGACAAGTGTACAGAACACATGTTAGATTAAAAGATACAAACAGAGTGAAAGTAAACAATTAGAAAAAGGTATATTTTGCAAAAGAAACCACAAGAAAGCAGGAATGATTATCCTGATGTTAGAAAAACAGACTTTAAAACAAAACAAAAAAAATGTTACTAGAGATAAAGTGGGACATTTTGTAATAATAAAAGGGTCAATCCATCAGAAACGTATAACAAATTATAAACATATAAGCACCTATTGACAGAGCACCAAAATAAATAAAGTAAAAACTGACAGAATCAAGTAATTTTACTTCTAGGTATATACCCAGAAGAACTGAAAGCAAGGACTCAAACAGTTACACTAATGTTCAGCAGCAGCATTATTCACAATAGCCAAAAAGTAGACACAACCCACATGTCCATTGATGAGTGAACTGATAAGCAATTGTGGTATACACACACACACACATCAATCTATAGTGGAATGTTATTCAGCTGTAAAAGGAAGGGATTTCTGATACAAAGTACAACATAGGGGAGTCTCAAAGACACTATGCTAAGGGAAATGAACCAGACCCCAAAATACTAGTATTTTATGGTTCCACTTAGGAGGCAAATTTTTTGCTATGTACATTTTACCATAATAACAAAATTAATTTCAAAGTATTTCACTAGAGTGAGAAAGTTAAAAATCCAGCTTTTAAGTGATTAGAAATAATAGCTAGTGAAGACATGAACACACAACTATCATGGCATCTGCTTCCATCACTTCATGGGAAATAGATGGGGAAACAGTAGAAACAGTGTCAGACTTTATTTTCTTGGGCTCCAAAATCACTGCAGATGGTGACTGCAGCCATGAAATTAAAAGACGCTTACTCCTTGGAAAGAAAGTTATGACCAACCTAGATAGCATATTGAAAAGCAGAGACATTACTTTGCCAACTGCCGTCTAGTCAAGGCTATGGTTTTTCCAGTGGTCATGTATGGATGTGAAAGTTGGACTGTAAAGAAAGCTGAGCACTGAAGAATTGATGCTTTTGAACTGTGGTGTTGGAGAAGACTCTTGAGAGTCCCTTGGACGGCAAGGAGATCCAACCAGTCCATTCTGAAGGAGATCAGTCCTGGGTGTTCTTTGGAAGGAATGATGCTAAAGCTGAAACTCCAGTACTTGGGCCACCTCGTGCAAAGAGTTGACTCACTGGAAAAGACTCTGATGCTGGGAGGGATTGGGGGCAGGAGGAGAAGGGGACGACAGAGGATGAAATGGCTGGATGGTATCACTGACTCGATGGACGTGAGTTTGAGTGAACTCTGGGAGTTGATGATGGACAGGGAGGCCTGGTGTGCTGCAATTCATGGGGTTGCAAAGAGTCAGACACGACTGAGCGACTGAACTGAACTGAACTGAACTGAAAGAGAACTTACTGTATTAGGAAAGGAAAGAGGGTGTTAGTACAGAGTAACTCAAAAGATTAGAAAGAAATTATCTCAAATAAGTTGACTTTTAAAAAACACTTAAAGAAAAAAACAGAAGAAAATTAGAAGGATGGGCATTGTTTATGTAGGAAGATCCAGGAATGTTTAAGAACAGAAAGAAATGAATCATGGAAAGAATTAAGTTGTACAGTAAAAAAAAGGGACAAGTGATTGCCAATAACTGATTCTAGCTGAGGTCATAAGTAGAATGTAGCAAAGGCATAGGAAAATTATTTGACCTCTAATAAAGATGATAGGTAAAAATAAAAAGATTCTGAAATGGAAAGAAGGAGCACTGGAAAATTTCACATTGGTAATTAAAATCAATGGTAAAAATAAATCAAGAAAATACCTTTGATGTAATAAAGGCAATGTGACCCCAATCAAAGTAGCATGTGAATTGTTCTAAAGCGCATCTGGAAGAATTACTGTATAAGAATAACTAGAAAAAAATTTGACAAAGAATAAGGTGGTGCCAGAGGTAAGGAAACCACCTGCCAATGTAGGAGACATAAGAGACATGGGTTCGATCCTTAGGTCAAGAAGATCCCCTAGAGGAGGGCATGGCAACCCATTCCAGTATTCCAGCCTGGAGAATCCCAGGGACAGAGGAGCCTGTAGGCTACCTTCCGTAGTGTTGCAAAGCGTCCGCACGGCTGAAGTAACTTAGCACACGCACAATATAATGTTACAGAGTGTCATTACACACTGGAATGGAGGGAGCAACTGAAACAGAATAAAGTTCAGAAATAGACACAAGTTCAAAAAGAAATTTAATATATGATAAAAGTAATATGTCAAATTATAAGTTAAAATATTACATTCTTCAGTAAATAACATAAAGATAAATGGCTAGTGATTTGGAAAAGAAGAAAGCTGTATCTTCAGTTCAGTCATTATATCAGAAGAATTCCACCTTTTGGATCAAAGCTTTACAGGTAAAAAATGATACCATAAAAATACTAGAAGAAAACACACAAAAAATTTTCAAATCTAAAAATATGAAAGGTCTCTCTAAACATAAGATTCAAAAGCCATAAGTGAAAAGACTAAAAAAATTTTAATCAATATAATATTAAAATTCTAGGTTAGAAAATCAGTATCAAGAATATTAAAAAAAAAAAATCAACCACAAAAACATTTACTAACAAACAACTATGACTATTTTCCCCATTCTCCATGGAAGTGCAACATATAGGATTTTAAGAGACTATGATGCCACATTTCACTTGTAATGTAAACTTCAAAATGTTTATGTAATGCGCTATAAGTAGCAACAAAAAGCTTCCTAATTTTTTATTTAAAAAATGTAAGAGAGGAGCATGCCTAGGAATCAACTCATAATCTGTGAAAGGTAATCCTTTTTCACGTTTATTACTACATTTTTGTTTTCTACTGTCAAAAGTTTAACAAATTAGAAAAAAAATTACTGACCTAGTACACTTAGCAGACAGCACAGTTTATATTTATAAAATACAAAACAAGTTATTATATCGGCAGCCAACCATTTGTAGATATTGTCCCTGTGTAGTTTTACACTGTAAAAATCAAATTTCCAAATATGCACTTGGTTATTAGTTCTATTTTTAACCTGCCACTCATATACTGCCATGTACTTAAAATTCAGAACATGTTTACATTATCCATCCAGCAGGCTAATGCAACTGCACACCAGACAGTCATGCATAATTCAAATCAATATCCTCAGGCTTGCAAATCTAAGTCAAAGCTGCCTTTAAAAAAGCTAGGGTGTGACTTTAACATGAATAAAGTATATCTAATTTTTCTTTTTATGTGACAAATTGATACTTTCTGCAATGGGATGCCAAAAATGCAAAGCCACTGTATAATAGATCTTTACACTACTGAATAAAGAGATAATTGAAAAAATAAATAAGGCAAGTACAGCAGTCTTAGAAAATTAATTCTAAATAGCAAAAGACATAAAGCTGAACAAGAGTCAAATAGCAAAGCTCACGACATAACAATAAATTATAGGAGGTTTTGCCAACAACTGGAACATACATAAAATTACAAAATCAAGGATCTAAGTTATACTGTGAATTGAGAGTTCTTTTTACACTTAAATTCAGATTATGGTTTTAATATCAGTAAAGTTGATTTTATTTAAATTTCTTAAATAAAAAACCCACTACTAAATTTCTATAACTAGTAATATGTGTAGAAATGGCTTACATCAAGAAAACCTTGATTTTATTGAACTTAAATTGAGGTTTATCAGCTAAGTATGTCAAGATATCACCCTAAATATCTACAATATCACACTCGAGTCTCTGTCACCTCACAGTGGATATTCGTTTTTTAAAAAGTTAAAAAAAGAAAGACAACTGGGTCTTAACCTATACAGGTCTATTTTTGAGGCCACTAAAAACATAAATATATTTGCCAATAACTTGAAATGTGACACATAATTGATGAGCCTCTGGATTAAAATTCTTCTAAGAATAAATGTATATATTTTGATAATTCTTCCTCCCATAGGCTTCAGATTTGACTCATCATTTAAAGAAACCCACCAGATACGAACGACATCCTTGCTCGGGCAACTCAGCTCAATTATAAAAATTTCCTATTAGTCCTATTCAGTATTACAGACATACCAAACATAATCTCCTCTCCAATGACAGTCCCTTAATGTCAAGGTGCAGTAATATGAAGGATGAAATTAATGGGATAGTGAGAAGGATTCAATTGGTATCTGAGTTAATGAAAAAAAAGATTAAATGGCAGGCCTTTGGGAAATACTGTAAAAGCATGGAAGTCCTTTCAGTGAAGACAGTGAATCTAGTTCAGTTACACAGAATATATCTTTTTAGTTTTCTTGCAGAGATGGAAAATTTAAACAAAAGTTCAGATGACAGAGTGGATAAATCAAAAATGTCTTCATTGATTAAGACCTGAGTTTAATTAGGAGCTTACAGATAGCATTATTCGCCACACTAGTCCAAAAACTATTCTATAAGAAAGTAGCAGGAAAAAAAAACTTTTAGAGCAATTCAACCAATTAATGCTAGATAAACAAATACACAGAAATTAAAAAATTATAATAGCAATATTGAAAAGTGCCCTAGAAAAGAGAGTTCAACAATTCCTAGAGAGAACAGTGGCATGGACCATGGATCAAACTTTTCTTTCCTTTCTTTAAATTCCCTTTAAATTTCTGTATTTCTTGTGCACAGTTACAACCTTTATTTACAAATTTTTCTTTAGAAATATTTACTTGTAAAATTTCTTTAGAAATATTTACAAATTATTCTTCCTTTATTTACAAACTTAGCTTGGATAATACCTTAGTATACATAGCACCAAAGAAAGTATTTTCATATTAATTTGGACATAGAGGCTAATGACAAGTTTTACAAAAGTAGCCAACAAAAAAGAACTAAAAGAATGATTACTATAAACTGCATATATAATTTATTCATCATAACTCACTTTACATATTATACTAGAAACTATAAGGGCAATAAAATGACATTTTAACAGTTCTGCTTAGGAACACAGGACCTCAGAGTGTGAGAACTAGAATAAACCTTTGGTCATTTGCTCAACCCTATCATTTCCACAAAAGGAAGCAGACAGACCCTGTGAATTGACCAAAGTAACGGTCTGTAAGAAGGGCAAGATGAGAAGCCACATCTGCCACTTAAAGGCTGCTGAGTACAGACCTGTACAACCAACTGTGGTGGCTCAAACCATTTATCTTACGTGGCGGTGGTTTAGTTGTTAAGCTTTGTCTGACTCTTGAGACCCCAGGGACTGCAGCCTGCCAAACTCCTCTGTCTATGGGATTTCCCAGGCAAGGATACTCGAGTGGGTTGCCATTTCCTCCTCCAGGGGATCTTCCCAATCCAGGGACTGAGCCCACGTGTCCTGCATTATAGGTGGATTCTTTACTACTGAGCCACCAGGGAATCTTCTGTCTTAAGTAAGTCTAGGCCAAATATGAAGTTTTAACAGTAATACAGATAAAGCAGAGGCCAAAGTCAGACTAGAGCAGACTAGAGATTCAGACACAGTTCATAGAAGGAATTAGATGACACCCTCATCCCTCAACTTCCCACCTCCCACTCCACACCTCCCACCTTCCCCCACTTTCTACTCCCTAGTGATCAGGGGTGAGAACCCTTCAGGAGATACCTTAAGCTAAGACTACATGCAAGTATGTTTGGAATATTAGAGGGTGAAGTGAACAAGACAATCCAAATTTCTCAGAGGAGCAATGGGACTCTTGACACACACAGTCTACTAAAGAAAATCATGCTAAGCTTTAGGGCCCAAAGTCAGGGAAAAGAGACCCTCTCATACAAGGTGATGAATCTATCAGGCCGAACTGCTGCGGCCATGTATTCATGTTTTGGAAAGAAAACATGCTGTGCATGAACTGAAAGAAGAGTCTCCTAGACTCTGTTAACACGTTGGAGCTCTTAACTCAGCCAGGATTCCCCAAACTGAGCATAATGCAAAAAGAGAATTCTCTTTCTCACTTGCAAAAGGTTGGTGAGCTGTCATGTCCCAGGCATTACTGAGTGCCAAGGTGGTAGAGGTCAACTATTACAGTTAAAAGCAGTGCTGACAAGGTGTTTAGGGTTGCAGAACCAAGATGAGTGCAGAGCAACAGAGGTAAAAAAGGGAGCAGCAACCTGGTCTAAATGGCACCGCTTGAGAGCTCCCTAAAATAGCTGAAGGAACGGGACGTGCAAGAGATCAAAGTGTCTGCGTAAGTACGAAAAGCTGGAATTGCCAAGATTTGAGCATTAATGTAATGTGATCCCATTCATGCCCACATGACAGAAAAACTTGGCAATATTTGGGATGGATACACACACACACACACACATTCTCATTCAGGTTAGCAGGGGTGAAATTCTTTCCCAAATTACTAAATATCATATACTCTCTCTGACTCTAACGTTGGATTTAGTTAAAGAAAAATGTAAACAGCTGGGTTTCATTACATACATTATATTTATTGCATGTATCTTAGTTTCCCTGGTGGCTCAGATGGTAAGAAGTCTGCCTGCAGTGCAGGAGACCTGGGTTCAATACCTGTATCAGGAAGATCCCCTGGAGAGGGCAATGGCAACCCACTCCAGTATTCTTGCCGGGAGAATCCCATGCACAGAGGAGCTTAGCAGGCTACAGTCCATGGGGTCACAAAGAGTCAGACATGACTGCGTGACTAACACTTCTTATTCCACATATATTTTGAATACATGAAAGCTGAGTTCAATTGATTTTAAATATGTAAGCAGTTTATTAAACATTCTTACTTCAGAAGAATATAGCATGAAGCAGCATATTTTTTATTCTGATCTCTTTTAATGGTATGATATTGAATTTCCCCATACTGTCCTTAATTTGGCCTTAAGAAAGTTCATACGTTCCCAGCTACTTTCTGCCTGTAAGGAATCTCAAGCTAGTGGAATTTAAAAACTCCATTCCCAAGTCTAACTCAAATCTCACCTCTATTTCTAAGTTTTCTAATTTGTAAAACAGTTACAACACTCTATAGTTCACAGAGCTGTTAAAAGATTAAATGAATACAGCTAAAGACCTTAAAACAGTACCTTTTTCACAGTAAGCACTAAGTATTATTAATAGCCTATATTACTCCCTCCCACAGATGTCGGCTAAGCTTCTGCTCACAACATCATGTGGGAGACAAGGTGTAGTCTGCACTTGCAATCCTCCTTCTACTCCAGCACTTCGGTAACTCAGTTCTGGGACGTGTTCTTCCCCTTATTCTCCAGACTCCAGTTACTATGATGTGTTGAAGAGGGAAAATGGAAGAAATCGCTAGAACTGCCTGACTGGCTGCCTGCAGGTGGTGGGGAGCCCC
Source organism: Bison bison bison (assembly GCF_000754665.1). Classification (NCBI taxonomy): domain Eukaryota; kingdom Metazoa; phylum Chordata; class Mammalia; order Artiodactyla; family Bovidae; genus Bison; species Bison bison. The sequence continues at coordinate 2,458,477 of NW_011494639.1, read as the reverse complement.
CAACCTCACTGGAGTCCTGACCATTGTGGCCCTCTTGCTGATGTGGTGGTTTCTTCATAGGAGATGCACATGATTGGTTAGGGTGACATCCAGCCTCCCCAGAACAGGACAGCCACGCCTTCCCTCCACTGTGGTCAGCAGTCCACGCCCCCAGCCCTCTTACTAGGTGGACTATCTTCTAGCTTATAGGTTGCCTGATCAGCCCCATGGCTATATTCTCTTCAACCTTCCATGCTCTTTCTCATGAAACCTCAAAAACACCTCCATGCCTTCTAAGAATTCAAGTGCCCACTGAGAGATGGGATGAGAAAAAAGAGCTTTAACATACCATCTTTCTATTTCAGACTCCCAACTCTCTTTTCTTTTCCTGTCTCAGTCTTCTATTTGACACGGGGTGGGTGCAGAGATGTGGGAGCTGGAATATTTGGGTGTAACAGAGCCAGTCTGCGCTCACCTCGTAATAAACACTCAGGGAAGTTTCTGACTCAGACTGCTAGCTGGCTCCAGATTTACGACAGAGTGTAGGGAATATAGTATCACCTTCTCAATCTATCTTTGGGCCTCGACTTAACCAATTATAGAAAAACAAATGTCTCAAGAAAAGTCCCATTAAACACCCTCATCTTGGGATAAACTATTTTCCGCAAACATCACTGTAGCTTGTATACGTGCTGATACTCAAGCTGAAAGCATTAAATGCCTATGCGAGAGCAGACAGGAAGTATACATATTCTATACATTCTGACGGATGATCCTCTTTACCCCTAAACAGTGAAAAGAAATCTATACATAGGAAGGAGTATTCTGTTGCCAAGGTACAGAGATGTAGGAGAATACCTGTCAAATATGAATGACTTATCATCCCATTCTGTGGGCAAATCAAGATGAATGCAAAGTGAGAAAGCGCATAAAGCACGTTAAAGAATCACACTTAAGTTCAAATATGCAAATAACTCACAAAATTAATGTTTCATAGTAATGAGGGAAACAGATTTTAATTGGGAAAATCGGGTTCATAACTTAGTTTCAGTTAAATAAAAAAAAATACTGATCTATTAAATTTGTATCCTGTGAGCACTGTGTGAGAAACTAGAATTCACACTGCAGTGAAGTGAAATAAATTACTGTATGTCACAAAAGACAACCCAAAGTAATATAATCAAGAGCTATAGAAATTGTGAGAATAAAAAGATCAACGTGTGGGAGTGTTAGGAAGAAAGCTTCATGGCAGGAGCTAGCCTTAACTTTTGCTTTGAAATATAGAGCTAAATAGGTAAAAAAAAAAAAAAAATTATGATACTCCAAATTTGGGTAGAATATCAACAAAGGTACAAAGTCAGGAAAAAGCATGATGACCACAGAGAACAATAACCAACTGGAGAAGGTGTTAAGCACAGGAGAACAAGGAGAGCCTTACTTAGACATTTATACTGCCTCATGTTCAAATGTCTTCAATCTTTTGATTTCAACTATCAATACTATTAACACAACTTTCAGAGAAAAACTGTCTAGTTATAGAAACCTATGTTCAAATAAAGTATAATTTATTTAAACCAGTAAGACATGGTTTAAATAACCATTTGCATTTCCCACCCCTCATTTGTTCTCACTCAGAGCAGACCACTACCAAGGATCCACAGGACCCACCCATGCGGCACAAGTTTAAAACTATTGGGGACTATCTGGGGGTCTCATCTAGCTTTGGGTGGTTCAATTCTCATCCAATTTCATATCCTAGAGATGCATGGCTTCACTGCAAGCTCTTAAGAGACGTGGGCTCCATTAGGCTAAATGTTGGAAATAATTTTTGTAATACCATGTCACCTGATGTTCTTTAAAGAACATAAACTTAGGAAAATAAGGCTTTGGGTCTAATTTATACCGGTATTTCAAGAGATTTTAAAATAGGCAAACTTTGCATCTGCATGTATAATAGAAGAATTTTCACTAAAATTCAGGTTGCTGCTGCTGCTAAGTCGCTTCAGTCGTGTCTGACTCTGAGCGACCCCATAGATGGCAGCCCACCAGGCTCCCCCGTCCCTGGGATTCTCCAGGCAAGAACACTGGAGTGGGTTAGGTTAGTTATAGGCAAAAGAACAAAATATTTTAAAAATATGGCATCAAAAATCTTAACTACATGGTGTTTCTAAATGCTAAGAAGAAAGTCTTGTTTAGAGGTGGTTTCTAAAAGTCTTGTGAGAGTGAAGATGGTAACTGAGAATTAATTTAAACTAACCAATAACTATTGATATAACTGGAATTAATTTTTTTGGATGGGAGATAATTCTATTTTTAAGACTACTATTCTGATAGGGACAAAATGGGATACTTTTGCCTTTTTGACTAATGAAAAGTCAGCAGTTCCAATTTCTATAGATCCAAGTTTATGAATTCCTTTTTTTCCCATAAGTTGGACTCAGAAAAGCTAATTGTGTTACACATACAATAATAATCAAAGATGGATTTTAATTGTTTGCCCACAGCATATTAATTTCCTGACTCATGCTACTAAGTTAGAATATGATGAGAAGCACATTCACTCCAGAGAACTCCAGAAAGGCTCATGTACTATGGAAGGGAGTGGGTGAAGTGTTTGCCCAAATCAAGAAAAGACAGACAAAAACTGCATGATAAGCAATTAACACCCCTGATCCCAAACTGCATCCTTCATACTAAGCATCCATGCATCCATTAAGGAATGCCAATATAGGCACAGGAAGAAGAGGGTCATCATACTGAGAATAGAGTAAATGAAAATCTGTATGATGGTCAGCAAGACACTCAGCTGCCTATTGTTACTCAGTTCCAAGAAGGCTGGCAATCAAGCCACTACCATAAGCCTACCGAAAGAAGGGTGATGACTCCATCTTCTGAAAAACTGAATGGCCTCCAAAACTCTGCTTATAATAACGTAGTGCCCGAGGTGCATCATTACAAAATCGCACACTATAAGAGGACAGTGTCCTAAAATTTCCAGAGGAAAATATGTCACCGAAAAATGACTGAGAAGCAAAATGGAATAAGACTTACAGCAACAGTGTAAAATGAAGACAACAGAGCAATGTCTTCAAATTTCTAAAGGAAAATGACTTCTAAACTAGCATTAAATATCAAGCCAAACCATCAATCAATTAGGAAGTTAGAATAAAGATATTTTCTAAGTGCAACATTTCAAAAAGCTCACATCAAATACATTTCTCTGGAAGCCAAGAAGTTAATTCGGGTTCTCCTGTAACACCTTAGGGAAAAACGTGAGTGAATGTTTTGGCCAACTCAATATATTCTACACCAAAATGTAAAAATAAACCAGAGAAGAAAATGGTTGATTTTTTATGGACTTATCTACATGAATTAGTTTCATAAAAACTAAAAGGTGCTCTGATGACAAGACCAGGGTTAGAATAATGGCTAATGGCTTTAGGTTTTAATGAGATTGGTACCAGAAGTTGAACACTTAAGCACTCATTCTACAAACATAATCTACAGAACCGCCTAAAGAATGCTAGGAACTGTTAGCTTTGGCTACTTGGCAAGATTCCTGTTACTGTTGAGGTAAACCATAAAAATTTCTTGCCTGAACAGTTACCTTATCTTCCTACCTTTAATTTCTCACATCTCTAACCCATTCTTCATAGACTCTGCAGTGCTATCTTCCTAGAACAAATGTCAGGTCATGTAATGATCCTATTTAAAAATTTTATAATGGCTCTTCATTGCTGAAAATAAAGTCTAAATTGCTTAGCCCAACAGCTAAGACCTAAAAGACCCATACCAATAACTGTTCAGTCGCATATTTCACTGCTGCTACTCTAGCCACATATGACCACTTGTTGCTATTCAGACACAAGCGAAAGAAGTTGATTTTCTCTTTAAAAAAAAAAAAAAAGCTATTTTCTATATGTAGCATAGTGGCATAAATCAGTAATTCACTGTAGTAAAAGAGCAAAGAGCAAAAAAGCATGAAGTAGATAATGAGATTATATGTAGAGATTCCAAATGTCCATGTTGCAGTGTAATTTAGCCTTCTTTCATCTGAACTATGTCTTTATGTGCAAATAAATGGAGAAAATCTGGAGCCACAAAGCAGATATTGTACAAAATTATAATACTGGAAGTTGTAAGAAAATGTACAGAATACATTTTCTGTACAGAAGGACCTGATCGTTTAATGACAAGCCTAAAACTTAAAGGTAACATATTACGGATTGTGATTTTTAAAAAGGTAAAGTTATAAACTTTCAACAGACAGGTGGAACATTTTGTTAATTAACATATCTCTTTATTTTCTTGTGAGCAATATGTTGAATGGATTCCTAACCATTCACAACACTTCCTGCCTGCCAATTCTTTATTATTTATTAAATTGCCTAAGAATGCCATTGTTTTTGTGCTTAGGAGCTTTTAATACCTAAAGTTGGTTCTAAACAGTTTACAATGGGGGGAAAAAACCCCAAGAGCCTGAATATACTAAAATTTTTATAATTAAGAGTTCAAATAAACTGTTTTTAAAAGAGTAACTTAACAGATAAGAGCTTGAAAAGAACTAAATAAGTCATTGTTAATACTTTATTTGAGTATTCCTGATAGATTTCAATTCAAAATACAAACCAAGAAATTTTACTATATATATATATGTATATATATATGCGGAAGGTCCAAAAGTTAGTATACATAACAGACAAGAAATTTCAATAATCTGCTAACTAAAATATACTTGGTACTCTTAATCATATTAAACATAAAGGAAACAAAATAACAGATACAAGGCTGATTAGTCTTTCAAAGAAACAATATTAATATTGTATACAAAGCAGTCCGACTCACAGACATAGAAAAGAAACTTACAGTTATCAAAAGGAAAGGCGGGGAGGGATAAATTAGGACCTACTGTAGCCCAGAGAACCATACTGAATATTTTGTAGTAACCAATAAGGGAAAACAACGTGAAAAAGAATATACATATGTAGTACACACATGTATATATATGTGTGTGTATAAATACTGAATAACTTTGCTGTATTCTTGAAACGGCTAACACAACATTGTAAACCAACCATACTGCAATTAAAACGTCTTTAAAAATTAAAAAGAAAATAGTCTGAATGGTATTCCCCCATATGTAGGAACTGGCTGAATATGCTATGTGCTTATTTAAATGTATCCTGCAGGCGTAAAAACAAAGGAAGATATCCTTATGACCTCACATGCAGTGATTTCCTAGATACATTAAGTAACAAAGGAAGACGCAAAAGAAAAAACTATATATACACATACATACATACACAGACAAACGTGAGCGTATGTACACATATGTATACCACCGTTCATACAACCACAAAGGAGAAAAAACATACTCTTACTTCTGAAAAACAAAAACAAAAAACACAGGAAGGATAAACTAGAAACCAATGAAAGTGATTACGTACTTGGGCCCACCACTTACCAGCTGTATGATGTTAATGTAAGTTTAAGTTTCCTCATCTGTAAAATGGGGATGATGTTACTATTTAACCTACAGAGACGTGAAGATTAAATGCATTAAACTCAAAAAGCTTAGCGTGTTTACTGGCAACCAGACGAAGACTTGCACGTGGATGTTCATAGCAGCGTTAATTGGAACAGTCAAAAACCAGAAATGCACTAAAAGCCATCAACTGATGAATGCATATGGAACATGTGGCACATTTATACAAGGAACGAACTACTGACACATCTACATCAGGAGATAAAACTCCAAAACATTATGCTGAGAAGAGAAGCCACACACGAAAGACTACATTACACGCTGTATGCTTCCACGTTATGAAATGTCTGGAATAGGCAAATTTATAGAAAGCAGATTAGCAACTGCTTGAGACTAAGGGTAAGGACAGAGATTAACTGTAAGTGTGCATGAGACATCTTTCTGGAGAAGAAAAATGTTCTAGAAAGGATATAAGGTGATAGTTCTAATACTTAGTAAAGTTACTTAAAAACTTAACTAAATCACACACTTGATATGAGTCAATCTTCTATGTAAAATACCACCAATAAAGCTGATTTTAAAAAATACTTAAACAATATATTCAATAAATGAGTAATTATTAAAACAAATCAAGTAATTTTTGTACTATGTAATTGCATTGGAAGGACTGATGCTGAAGCTGAAACTCCAGTACTTTGGCCACCTCATGCGAAGAGTTGACTCACTGGAAAAGATCCTGATGCTGGGAGGGATTGGGGGCAGGAGGAGTCAGGGACGACAGAGGATGAGATGGCTGGATGGCATCACCGACTCGATGGACATGAGTTTGGGTAAGCTCTGGGAGTTGGTGATGGACAGGGAGGCCTGGTGTGCTGTGATTCACGAGGTGGCGAAGAGTTGGACATGACTGAGCGACTGAACTAAACTGAACTGAATTTGTATTATCAAACAAGACACGAATATATTTCCCGAGGATAAACAGATCATACAATAAAATCAGCAAAATATTTGAGAATTAATTAGAATATAATGACATCTTTCTAAAAATTTACAAGTTATAAAGTTACTTGAAAAATCTTCTGCCTATAACAGAAACAAAGAAAAAAAATTCCCATAAAGACTTACAAAATCTGGTTTCTGTTTTAACACAATGATTTTACTTACTTGATTTCATACACACAGAGTCTACTAGTTGTTACTGATGAATGTACCTCCAAAACGCTATCTTCAAGCACCATCTACTTTTTAAAAAATTTTTCTTTCTTTTAAACATTTTACAGAGGTATAATGATACACAAAACTGTACATATTCAACATACACAATGTGATGAGTTTGGACATGTGCATACACTCAAGAATCCATCATCATAATCAAGGTAATAAAGATATCCATCACCTCCAAAAGTTTCCTTGTGCCCTCCCTTTTAAAAAAAATGTGGGGTGTGTGTTTGTGTGCATGGGTGTGCACAGAAAGAACACAATAAGAAATCTTAACATTTTATTACCAGGGTAGATTTCATCCAGATGCTATTCTAAACCAAAGCTCAGAAAGATGAGAAATTTTTTTCATTTTGTAAAAACACTTCTTGTTTATTCATGTAACTACAATTATATTAGAGACATGAAATGGCTAGAGGAAGCTTTTCTCACAGTCTTCATCTCATATGAAAGCATATTCCTTCAAAAATGCTGGTAGCATTATACTGTTTTTAAAGCTGATTTTATCTGAATGCCAAAAACCCCACACATACATGAACACACACAGAGGATATGTCCTTCCTTAAAGTATGCTAAACTTACAAATTTTAAATGTATTAAATGGAAATGTGATTCTGAAATAAATAAACTTCAAATTAGCCACATTCAAAGCATCTCATATTTTTATAGAAATCTAATTAATTTGGGAAAAGCATTTACTTTGTATTTAGTATTATTTTGAATAAACAAATCTTCATTTGATGAGTTGGTGATGGACAGGGAGGCCTGGCATGCTGCGATCCATGGGGTCGCCAAGAGTCAGACATGACTGAGCGACTGAACTGAACTGAACTATGATACATTAGGAAAATATTTTGCAGACAAATTCACACTGATGAAATTAACTTCCACAATTTTCACTGTATTAGAAACTTTCAATGGAATGTGTGTAGTATGAATGCTTCTTTTAATTTAAAATCTAAATATATGGGAAAATAATATATATTCAATAAAAATATGTAGTATTATTAAAAAGAATCACTTTCTAAAAATTCCAGGGAAGGGGAAAACTTTTAATATAATTTTATCCTTAGAATAAAAATGTCTCTGCAGGAAGATGTCATTAATATCAATACTAGCCAGGACATGGAAGCAACCTAGATGTCCATCAGTAGATGAACGGATAAGAAAGCTATGGTACATATACACAATGGAGTATTACTCAGCCATTAAAAAGAATACATTTGAATCAGTTCTAATGAGGTGGATGAAACTGGAGCCTATTATACAGAGTGAAGTAAGCCAGAAAGAAAAACACAAATACAGTATACTAACGCATACATATGGAATTTAGAAAGATGGTAACAATAACCGTGTATACGAGACAGCAAAAGAGACACTGATGTATAGAACAGTCTTTTGGACTCTGTGGGAGAGGGAGAGGGTGGGATGATTTGGGAAAATGGCACTGAAACATGTATAATATCATATATGAAATGAGTCGCCAGTCCAGGTTCGATGCACGATACTGGATGCTTGGGGTTGGTGCACTGGGACGACCCAGAGGGATGGTATGGGGAGGCAGGAGGGAGGAGGGTTCAGGATGGGGAACACATGTATGCCTGTGGCGGATTCATTTTGATATATGGCAAAACCAATACAATATTGTAAAGTTAAAAAATAAAATTAAATTAAAAAATATATCAATACAAATAGATTCAGGAAGGATGAATCTATCACAGTAGCTGGAGGAAGCACCCTGAGAAGTTCTGAAACTGAAACAAAAGATTTTTATGGTCTGGATTCACTAAAAGATTGTCTCAAGCAATAGAAAATTTCCACAAAAGGACAGATGCCAGCAATGGTTTAAATGGGGGAAAATCCAAGGTGAAATTTCTAAAGGATCTCAAAATTTAATGAAATTCCATACGTAGCTTCAGATGGTAAAACACAAGAGTCGTTAGATACATTTCTATCTAGTTAGCAATAGAAACCAACTAGAGTCACCATCAGAGAAGGCAATGGCACCCCACTCCAGTACTCTTGCCTGGAAAATCCCATGGACGGAGGAGCCTGGTAGGCTGCAGTCCATGGGGTCACGAACAGTCTGAAACAACCGAGTGACTTCACTTTCACTTTTCACTTTCATGCATTTGAGAAGGAAACGGCAACCCACTCCAGTGTTCTTGCCTGAAGAATCCCAGGGACGGGGGAGCCTGGTGGGCTACCATCTATGGGGTCGCACAGAGATGGACACGACTAAAGCGACTTAGCAGCAGCAGCAGAGCCACCATAAGTGAGGAATGTAAACGTATATGAAAAAGGATATTTGTCACATGATCCAAGAAATGATAGAAAAACTAAACCTTTAAAAAGGGGCATGAACCAGGATCCCTCTAGAGACCCAAGGGTGGAAGCTGATGCACCTTCTCTTTAGAATGCTGGATCAATCAACCAGACCCACAGTGGTAAGGTCATGAAATCCACCCGTAACTGCTAGGGCTCCACCCCTAGAAATCAGAGATAGACCTCAGAGAAGGGGGAACTGTTTTAAACTAAAATGCCAATACAAAAGGAGTAAAATATTTTAAACAATTAAAAAAAGCACACACTCTATTGTCTACACTATTGAAATGTACTTTGTCAATATTATCCTAATCAAAAATCTGGACTAGGAGGCAGATTGATTATATAGTATATAATAATTAAGCCTCACCAAAACAAGAGTCCCTTGTTTTAAATACCATCTATAGTTATGATTCCCAAATTCATTACTCCTATTCTCAATCTTTCCTTGCAGTATTCAGACATAAACCGTGAACTATCAAATTGGCATTTTAAGTGGTTTATCTCAAAGCTGCCTTAATGTGTCCACAAAACCCTTATTTCTAACCTAGTCTTTTTCATACTATCCTCACCGATCAACCAAAAACCCAGGAGTCTATTCTAGATTTCTCACTTTCTGCCACCTCCATACTGAATCCAAAATTTGTTGATCTTCACTCCAAAGTATGTTTCACATCTCCCTACTTCTATTGCTGCTGCTACTACTGCAGTTCAAACAACCACGATATGCGCTTTGGATTATAGTAACAGTCTCCTACCAACCCGCCTTATGCTTAAAAAAATAAAAAAATCAAATATCCCTCTGTATGGTTAAGCTAATGAGTATATGGATAAGCTCCTTTGTTTCACCATGCTTTGGCTTTTAGGGTTACATGTTTTTATTTGAATTCTGCTTTATAATTATGTAAAACAAGGCTTGCCAGAGAAGTCTATTTTCTACCCCTGTCTCCTCCACCCTATTCCGTCCATTCATTCCTCCCTTCTTCTCAGGTAACTATTTGTTAAAGTTCTTGTTTTTCCTTCCATTATTTTAAAATGCAAGCAAATACAAACATATTCTCCCTTTCTTACATTAAAAGTAGTATACTACACACATTTTTCTGGACTTTTCTTTTTCCCCTCACTTAATATATGCTGCATATCTTTCAATAGCAGTGTAAATATTTAGCATTCATATATTGCAAACATATATACTTTTCCTAGGAAATAACTATTTGGTAAATGATTGTGCTTCGCCTATTTTACTAGTAATCATACCATCATCAGTGCTGACATCAGCTCAAGGCTGACATGCACCAGTATACCAGTACAGCTTTGGTTTCCTCATTTGGAAACTTCCTTGAGGCTAGTTGGAGCCAGGCAAGTAAATACCTAAGTTCCACCTTCTGGACACAATAGGGACTCTAGAGGATTGACTTAAGGCTTCTTATCTGGGTCCCTCAGGAGCCCTGGGCTGCCCTAGCCCCCACTAGCAGTGTTCCAGGCCCTAGCCTGACATGTCCCCACAGACACCAGAGGAGGAGACAGTGTTGGCACTGGCCCTCCAGCAAACAAATGCTCAATGTTCATCTGGTCTACTCGAGCTCCAGGTACCTGCTGTCTGTCTACCTTCCAACATGTAGCTCCTTGTGGTAATCGCAGTCCCTATAGAACCAACTTTGAAAGATCTAAGGACGGCGGAGGAGGAGGTGGTAATGGAAGTCACTGCAGGCATCGTCTTGGTGTTGCAACACAAGCACTCCTGTAACGGGACAGAGACCAGGGTAGCCTGGCAATATGAGGCTGGGGAGATGCCCAGGACAGGGAAGTCCTATCTAATATTCTGAGTTTCACAGACTCATTGAAGATCTAGCCAACACTGGCATAATAATATAAATTTCATTACTAAAAATGAAAGTTAATCCTTATTATCATTTGTCCAGTGATTGACGCTTGCTCCTTGGAAGAAATGCTATGGTCAACCTAGACAGCATATTAAAAAGCAGAGACATTACTTTGCCAACAAAGGTCCATCTAGTCAAAGCTATGGGTTTTCCAGTAGCCATGTGTGGAAGTGAGAGTTGGACTATAAAGAAAGCTGAGCGCTGAAGAATTGATGCTTTTGAACTGTGGTGTTGGAGAAGACTCTTGAGAGTCCCTTGGACTGTAAGGAGATCCAACCAGTCCATCCTAAAGGAAATCAGTCCTGAATATTCATTGGAAGGACTGATGTTGAAGCTGAAACTCCAATACTTTGGCCACCTGATGCAAAGAACTGACTCATTGGAAAAGACCCTGATGCTGGGAAAGATTGAAGGTGGGAGGAGAAGGGGACGACAGAGGATGAGATGGTTGGATAGCATCTCTGACTCAACGGACATGAGTTTGAGTAAACTCTGGGAGCTGGTGATGGACAGGGAGTCCTGGCGTGCTGCAGTCCATGGGGTCACAAAGAGTTGGACACGACTGAGCGACTGAATGAACTGAACTGAAGAGAAAGTTTCCAGTTATTAAGACTCAAGCCTACTAATGACTACAAACTTAACGGGAAAAGAACTGGAAGAGCTTCAGATAGCTTCCACTGTCAAATAATGGCTAAGAAAAGCATATCATTTAGCTGGGAAGAGCAGCAAACAGAAGATCATAGCAACAATTTCTAAAAATCATTGTTCTTAAAAACACTTAAATGAGTATAAAATTACTAGAATGATGATAGTTTTTCCTACAACTTATACTGCTTCAGTAATTAGATTTATAATAAACTTTAGGTACAGAATAAGGGACTATATTCAAATTTTACTTACTCTCGATTTATATATTAGTTAATATTATCATATCAGTTGTTAAATATTTTTAACTCACTTCTGAGTCACTACAACGCTCTCACTATAATGCAGTTCACAATGAGCCTCACCTTGAACTGTTTTTAGCACAATACAAAACATGAGCAGACACAAATCACATCAGATGTCTTATTAAAAACATAAACATAGAATTTAAAAAAGCTCCTTTGAACAGTACAATTCAAGTCAGTATCCTGAACGAACAGAGAATGTCAAAGAACATGGTAGAAAAGAAGTCAAATTTTAGGAATTATTAAGAACAACCTATCCATAAGGAAAAATAATAAACAGACTAAATGTCAGTAACTGGAAATTACTAGATAAGTATGGTTTCTATTATTACCCATGTAATAATATATGCATAACTAGCACAATTTATCTACTTGATGTAGAAGTGCATAAAGAAACGCTATATTTTTTAGTGGAACAAAAGCAGATTACTACACATCATGTAAAGCAGAAGCCATTTTGATTTAAAAAACATACGCAAAGAGAAATATCTATAAAAGTATACTTGAGAATAAAAGCAATGGTTCTCTGATAGTGAGAATATGAATGATTATTCTATTTGTTCACTGTAATTTCTGATTTTTCAATAATGAACATATTACATACACAATAAAAACAGCAATAAAGAACTTATTTATTAATAGGTATAAAAATTATGTAAAAAGACAGAGGTATTTCGGTGGAGATGGTCGCATCTGAAGACAGCTGACTGTATTTGAATTCTGGCTCCCTCACGCAGTGGGTGTACAGCTTCAGACTATCCTCATCTACTAAATATGGACAATGAAGGCATCTGTCTCTTAGGGTTATTGCAGAAATGAAGAGATGATTTATGTAGGGTGTTCAGAATAGTATTTACTACATAATCATCCAATATAGTCAAGCTAATGGAATTTATGGAACTCTAATTAACCTTTTGTCAACAAAGTAAAAGCACAGATTTTCAGATTTCAAAAATATTTTAATCTATCATATTAAAAAAGCTGTTCACTATGAAGTTTAAAAAGATTTAGTTTATAAATATTTCCTTCATAGATCACTGATGCTTAATTAAATTTATACTTAAAGAAGCATTTCCAAAGTTACCAGTGACCAAAATCCCATAGCATGTTTTTCTCTTAACTGCTATGGCAAAACATAATGACTTGGTTTAAATTGTAAAACTTTAATTTTTTAAAAAATTTAATGTGAAAGTGTAAAAATTTAATTTAAATTGTAAAAAGAAAAGAACTTTCTTCATAACTATCTAGGCTGTAAATAACTACCATACTAATTCTCAAAATCCATATAAACTACCTTAGTTTTGGTTGATGAAATTACTGAACACCTCAGAGACTTAAATATAACCAAATTTTCTAAGAAAATCTTTATCCGTATGAATAGGTATCAAGCAAAAGGAAAGGGATATGCCAAAACATCAAAACACCTCTCAGCTTCTCAATGTAATTTTTGACTCATACATTAGAGACTTCAATGTGGTTTAATATTTTCTCAAAGGCAGCAAGTTTCCAAAGGATGGAGAGATTTTTCATCATTTTAAAGTAAAACAGAATCTCATATCATTTCACCAAAAACTGATAATTAAGTTGATACTTCCCTCTTTGAAACAGCTCAGTAATTATTCACCATGAATGGAGCCGGAGGAGTAACTACCTGCCATGATGTATGATTTGTATAGTTAGAAGTCTAACTCAACTTTCACAGTCTACCCCAATGCCCAAGAAAGTTTGCATTTGCTCAGGTCTCTTTTCCCTTTCCTTCTGAAATTCAAACCATGATTATTATCTGCTCAAACGAGGGGCAGACATGTCCTTCTGACATTATCACATAAACATTTGGTTCACGCTGTTGCTGTCATAACTGCCTCATTATTTTATCTCTTAATTCATTCATATTTGTAACTGCCTAATTATTTTTCTCTCGTAATTCATTCATATTCTATCTTGTGCTACAGCAGAAGTTTCTGTTATAGTTTCTGCTTTCAAAGAAAGGATTGTGAACAAGTTTAGAAAACATGTAAATAAATTTAGTGTAAATGCCTAGTCAAGTCTGTACCACATACAATGTACAGAATGAGAAACATGGAAGAGCAAACTGGGGAAACAGTATAGGGAAGTTAATCCATTGCTAATTATCATCTTCATGAGAAAGCTTTTAAATAAGACATCAACACAACACTGATATATTCCTTGGTTCCAGTATGTATTTATAACTATTTGCGTTCTTTCTTGGTGACGGATTTTTAACTGAGCATTACAGAGTCAGAATCACCTCTAAAAAAATGAAAGGATATATGAGGAATTATCATCACAAATATCATAAATAAACAATTATGATTTCATGTTTTAAGGCTCTGATTAGGTTTTCCTTTCCACTTTTTCCCTGTTTAACTTCTTCTGTTTTAGAAAGACAAGCAGTAATTCAGAAACTTCTAACTGTAAATACTCTTCCAGTGGTCCAACGAAGTGTAAATTAATTTAGAATAATTAACTCTGGGATGTACACACACCCTAAGAAAATTACTTCATGATCTAATCAGATTATACTAGGCATGAAGGGATAGGAGGAAAGGGGTATTTAAAAATAGAAGACTCAGTAACTTGTCTAAAGAAGTTCAGAGTCTAATGAAGGAAGATTTTGATCTTATCCAGCTGTTCTATTAACTGATATTTCTTGATCTCCTTTTACTCACTGTTAACTCCTTTTCCCCCAAGGAAAAAGGTACATTATACCTTCAATGGTTCTAAGATGAAACCATTTATATATGTTTAAAAACACACAAAAATATACTTTATATGAACAGCTTATACTTATATGTAAAATATGAAAACAAAGACTGGAAGAAAACTTATTAAGAGTGACTCTGAGAAAGGGTGAAGGGGTCAAGAAAAGGGAACATTTAGCTTTCACGTTAAATTTTTTAAAATTATAGTTGATTTACAATATTGTATTAGTTTCATGTGTACAGCAAGTGGTTCAGTTAAATAGATACATATATTTTCAGATTCTTTTCCATTATAGGTTATTACAAGATACTGAACATAGTTCCCAGTGCCATACAGTAAATTCATAATTCTATATTAAGAATAATAGATTGTATCTGTTAACCCTAAACTCCTAATCTATCCTCCCCCAGATGCTCTCTTTCCCCTTTGAAAACTATAAGTTTCCAAAGTTTGGAAAGAAACCATGAGTCTGTTTTCCATCTGTCAGTCTCTTTCTGTGCTGAATGTTGATTCATTTGTATTATTTTTTAGATTCTGCATCTAATAATATCATTACATCTGTCTTGTCTTACTTCACTTAGTATGATATTCTCTAGATTCAGTCATGTTGCTACAAATGGCAATATTTCATTCTTTATTATGGCTAAGTAATATACCATTATATATATCTTCTTAAGCCAACTGTCTGTTGCCAGGTACTTGGGTTGTTTTCATGTCTTGGGTTGTCTTGTAAACAGCGCTGCTACAAACACTGGAGTGCATGTATCTTTTTGAATTAGAGGTTTTGTCTTTTCCAGATATATGCCCAGGAGTGGGATTGCTGGATCATACGCTATCTCTATCTTTAGTTTTTAAAGGAATCTCCGTACTGTTTTCCATAATGGCTATATCAATTTACATTCCCACCAACAGTATAGCAGGGTTCTCTTTTCTCCATACCCTCTCCAGCATTTATCATTTGTAGACTTTTTGATGCTAGCCATTCTGACAGGTTTGAGTTGTTATCTCCCTGTGGTTTAGATTTGCATTTCTCTAATAATTAACAATTCTAAGCATCTTTTCATGTGCCTGTTGGCCATCTGTATGTCTTCTTTGGAGAGAAGTCTATTTAGGTCTTCTGTCCATTTTTTGATTAGATTGTTTTTCTGATATTAAGTTGTATGAGCTGTTTATATATTTTGGAAATTAAGACCTTGCTGGCCGTATCACTTGAAAATATTCTCTCCCATTCAGGGAGAAAATAAAAGCAAATGAAACAACTGACAAAGGTTTAATCTCCAAAATATACAAGTGGCTCACACAGCACAATACCAGAAAAACAAACAACCCAATCAAAAAAGAAGATCTAAACAGACATTTCTCCAAAGAAGACATACAGATGGCTAATAAGCACATGAAAAGATGCTCAATGTTGCTCATTAATAGAGAAATGCAAATCAAAATTACAATGAGGTGTCACTTCACACCATTCAGAATGGCCATCATCAAAAAAATCTACAAACAGTAAATGCTGGAGCAGGTGTGGAGAAAAGGGAACCCTCTTGCACAGCGGGTGGGAATGTAAATTGATACAGCCACTACAGAGAACAGTATGGAGATTCCTTAAAAAATTAGGAATAAAACTACCATATGACCCAACAATCCCACTACTGGGCATATACTTCAAGGAAATCATAATAGAAAATGACACATGTACCCCAATGTTCACTGCAGCACAATTTACAATAGCTACAATATGGAAGCAACCTCAGTTCAGTTCAGCTCAATTGCTCAGTCGTGTCCGACTCTTTGCGACCCCATGAATCGCAGCACACCAGGCCTCCCTGTCCATCACCAACTTCTGGAGTTTACTCAAACCCATGTCCATCGAGTTGGTGATGCCATCTAGCCATCTCATCCTCTGTCATTCCCTTCTCCTTCTGCCCCCAGTCCCTCCCAGCATCAGAGTCTTTTCCAATGAGTCAACTCTTCGCATGA
>NW_011494639.1:2417635-2441836 GCF_000754665.1 Bison bison bison | reverse complement strand
TTCGCATGAGGTGGCCAAAGTATTGGAGTTTTAGCCTCAGCATCAGTCCTTCCAATAAACACCCAGGACTGATCTCCTTTAGAATGGACTAGTTGGATCTCCTTGCAGTCCAAGGGACTCTCAAGAGTCTTCTCC
This sequence comes from Bison bison bison, assembly GCF_000754665.1. Taxonomy (NCBI): domain Eukaryota; kingdom Metazoa; phylum Chordata; class Mammalia; order Artiodactyla; family Bovidae; genus Bison; species Bison bison. The sequence goes on along the minus strand of NW_011494639.1, from coordinate 2,441,701 downwards.
AACACCACAGTTCAAAAGCATCAATTCTTTGGCGCTCAGCTTTCCTCACAGTCCAACTCTCACATCCATACATGACAACTGGAAAAACCATAGCCTTGACTAGATGGACCTTTGTTGGCAAAGTAATGAATCTGCTTTAGATGTCCATTAACAGATGAATGGATAAAAAAGTTGTGGTATATATATACAAGGGAATATTATTCAGCCATAAAAAGAATGCATTTGACTCAGTTCTAATGAGGTGGATGAACCTAGAGCCTATTATACACATTGAACTAAGTCAGAAAGGGAAAAACAAATACCACGTGTTAACACACACACAGAATCTAGATAGATGGTACTGATGATACTATTTGCAGGGGAAGCAAAGAAATGCAGACGTAAAGAACAGGTCTGGACACAGTGGGGCGATGATTTTAGAGAGTAGCATGGAAACATATGTATTACTGTATGTAAAACAGATAGCAAGTGGGGATTTGCTGTGTGACACAGGGAACCCAAATCTGGTGCTCTGTGACAACCTAGAGGGGTAGGAAGGGGTGGGAGGTGGGACAGAGGTTCAGGAGGAAGAGGACATATATACACCTATGGCTGATACATGTTGATGTATGGCAGAAACCATCACAATATTGTACAGTAACTATCCTCCAATTAAAAATAAAATAAAATTTAAAACAAGAAAACATTCTCTCCCATTCAATAGCTTGTCTTTTTGTTCATTTTCTTTGTTTTGCAAAAGCTTTTAAGTTTGATTGGGTCTCATTTATTTTTCTTTTTATTTCTGTTGCCTTGGGAGGCTGATCTAAAAAAATACTGCTACAATTTATGTCAGAGAATGTTTTCCCTCTGTTCTCTTCTAGTTTTATGGTATGGTGTCTTACAGTTAAATCTTTCAACAATTTTGAGTTTATTTTTGTAAATGGTGAGGGAGTGGCCTAATTTCATTGATTCAGAGGTGGCTGTCCAGCTTTCCCAACACCGCTTGCTGAAGAGTCTGTCTTCTCTCCACTGTATATTCTGGTCTCCTTTGTTGTAGACTAAGTGACCTCAGGTGTGTGGATTTATTTCTGGGCTGTTTTGTTCCATTGATGTATATATCTGTTTTTGTGCCAATAATCATGCTGTTTTGATTACTGTAGCTTTGTACTCTTGTCTGAAGTCTGAGAGGGTTATGCTTCTAGCTTTTTTTTTTTCCCCTGAGGATTGTTTTGGCAATTCTGGGTATTTGTGATTCCATATGAATTTTAAGATTATTTCTTCAAGTTGTGTGAAAAATGTTATGGGTGTTTTGATAGGGATCACATTAAATCTGCAGATTGCTTTGGGTAATATGACCATTTTAACAATATTAATTCTTCCAATCTAAAAGTATGGGGTATCTTTGCATTCCTTTGAATCACCTTCAGTTTCCTTTATCAGTGTTTTATAGTTTTCAGTATACATATACATCTTTCATCTCCTTGGTTTAGTCCTAAGTATTTTTTGTGACATTTTAAACAGAATTGGTTTTTTCATTTTCTTTTTTCATTATGATTTTCATTGGTAGTATAAAGAAATGTAACAGATTTCTATATACTAATCTTGTACCCTGTTACCTTGCTGAATCCATTAGGTCTAATACTTTTTTAATGATGCCTATAGCTAAGTGTAGTCACTCAGTTGTGTCCGACTCTTTGCAACCCCATGGACTGTATAACCCACTAGGCTCCTCTGTCTATGGGATTCTCCAGGCAAGAATCTTGGAGTGGGCTGCCATTTCCTTCTCCAGGGGATCTTCCGGACCCAGGGATCGAACCTGGGTCTTCCACATCACAGGCAGATGCTTTACCCTCTGAGCCACCAGGGAAGCTCTAGTGTTCTCTATATGGAGTATCATATCAACTGCACACAATGATAGGTTTATCTCTTCCCTTCCATTTTGGATACCTTTTACTTCTTTTTCTTGTCTGATTTCTGTTAGGATTCCCAATATTTTGTTGAATAGAAGTGGTGAGAGTGGGTATCTTGACTTGTTCCTGAATTCAGCAGGAAGGCTTGTGGCTTTTTCACCACTGAGTATTATTTTGGCTATTGGGTTTGTTGTGACTGGTTTTCAACATGTTGAGGTGTGTTCCCTCTATACTGATTTTGGTGAGAGATTTTATCATGAATAGATGTTGAATTTTATCAAATGCTTTTTGTGCATCTATGGGGATCATATAGCTTTTGTCTTTTCTTTTGTTAATGTGGTATATCATACTGATTTCTCTGCATATGTTGAATCATCCCTGCAACCCTCAAATGAATCCAACTTGATCAATGGTATATGATTCTTTTTATGTATTGTTGGATTTGGCTTGTCAATATTTTGTTGAGACTTTTTGCATCTATATTTATCAAAGATAATGACCTATAATTTTCTTTTTTGTTCTGTCTGTCTGGTTTTGATATTAGGGTGATGGTGGCTTCACAGAATGAATTTGGGGATGTTCCCTTCTCTCCAGTCTTTTAGAATAATTTGAGAAGCATAGGTATAAGTTCTCATTTGTATGTTTCATAGAATTCTACAGTGAAGTCATCTGATCCTGGACTTTTGTTTGCAGGAAGTTTTTTTTTTTAAACCACAGATTCTATATCACTTTTAGTGATTGGTCTGTTGAAATTATGCTTCTTCTTGATTCAGTCTTGGTAGATTGTATGTTTCTAGAAACTTGTCCTTTTCTTCTAAGTTGTCTAGTTATTAATAGGATATGGTAACCCACTTCAGTACACTTGCCTGGAAAATCCCATGGACGGAGGAGCCTGGTAGGCTGCAGTCCATAGGGTTGCTAAGGGTCGGGTATAACTGAGCAACTTCACTTTCACTTTTCACTTTCATGCATTGGAGAAGGAAATGGCCACCCACTCCAGTATTCTTGCCTGGAGAATCCCAGGGACAAAGGAGCCTAGTGGGATGCCGTCAATGGGGTCGCACAGAGTCAGACATGACTGAATCGACTTAGCAGCAGCAGCAGCAGTTATTAATAGCTGGCATATAACTGCTCATATGACTTTGTATTTCTGTGGCATCGGCTGTTATTTTTTCTCTTTCATTTCTTATTTTTTTGGTCTTCTCTTTTTCCTTCTTGGTGAGCCTAAGTCGAGGCTTGTCATTTTTATATTTTAAAAAAGGCAGCTCTTCCTTTTATTTATGTTTTTTACTGTTTTTTAAACCTCTATTTTATTTCTTCTCTAATCTTCTATTATTTCTTTCCTTCTGCTGACATTGGGGCTTTGTGTTCTTATTTTTCTAATTCTTTTAGGTGGTATGTTAGGGGTTTGAGATTTTTCTTCTTTTATTGAGGAAGGCCTATATCACTATGAACTTCCCTCTGAGAACTGCTATTGCTCTATCCCAAGCTGTACTGTCATTACTGCTTGTCTTGAGGTATTTTCTGATGGCCATGCCTTGCTACTTATGAACTCACACTGGGCTCCAAGGTTCAGCCAAGATCACATCCCAGGCCCTCGGGGCTGTCTTCACACAGTAGATGGAGTCCACTCCCAGGGATAACACACGCGTTTCAGTGCCGAGCCAGTGCGTGTACTAGCAGTGCCCACCCCTACCCACCACGCAGTGCATGGTTCCAGACAGGAAGTACCGTGAGCTGGCAGTCAACACCACCAGTGTCTCTCCACCTTAATCAAGCTGAAGTTTTAAAAGCAAGACATATTCACATGTTAGTATATAAATTGTTTTAAAGTAGAGCCATAAAAATTTCTGGAAAAAATAACGCTGAAGTACTAATGCTTGTTGATTCTGGGTAGTATGAACATTAATGAAGGACATTCACTTCTTTGTATTTATTGTTTTAGTTCCTACCAGTCCATCAGAAGGAAGAAGGAAAGGTGTAGCTCTTTTTTAGGTGACTAGTTTATTATTCTATCAGAGATGCCTAGTTTAATAGCAGTTGCCTTCTCACAGTTTTAAGAACTATAAGTATCACAGTTGTAGTGATACCTTTATTACTGCTGAGACTGTTACAAAGACTTACAATATTAGATAGGGCTTCCTAAATCTCCTATCATATACTCTAAAGCAAAGGTCTACAGTCAAGATTTCTGCCAAACATTAAAAAAAAACAATACGTAAGATATGACACTTCACACTACCCGCATAGACCCTTATGTTCTTGCCGTGGTATGCTTAATACAAACATGTCTGGAGGTGACAGGATACTAGTTCTAGACTCCTGTATGCTAGATAATTGAAATATTTCACACAGGAACCAATTTCTAAAATCTTTCCCCTTATCTAAGTGAGTTTTCACAATAGTCTGTCATGACTATTGTTTCACAGTATCTCCAAAAAGAAAAAAACAGCCCAGCTCTGACCTTTTTGTAATAGGCCTAACAGGTAAAGTAACAAGTCACTAGTATTTCCTCAAACTTTCTATACCAGGTTCCAAGGATACGAAGTCTGCATACAAGCAACTTGCAGAAAGGCTAAATACAGGAGGCATAATATGCTTCATTTCTGAGTTTGAGGCCAAACCCCAGGTATTTCCCACTTGTAGGGTTCTTCATTTGCCTAGGAGTCCAAAGTCTTCACGAAATGTTCTTAGAACAACAAGATAGCAATCTCAGAAGATAAAAGTTCCTTCATTCTTGTACAGATAGGAGAGTAGCTGATACAGTACATTATGGTGGTCAAGCAACTGTACTCTGAACCAGCTGAGCCTGGATTTGGGCTCCAGCACTTACAGCTGTGGAAAACTGGGCATATTAATGTACCTCTGTAGATGCTGGGTTTTTTTTTTTTTTTTTTTCAGAATTGATTAATTAAATATATAAAAAGTAACAAAACCAGAAGATTTATGTGAAGATAAATTAAATTCTATACAAAGACTTTAGCAGTGCCTAAAAGAAAATAAACATATATTCCACTGTAGCCACATTAATAAATATTCCTCAGGCTTGAGGGCTCCTTCATGACATGGCCTTCCCACCATGCTGTCCTCCAAATTTCCACTAATACTCTAAAACAAGTGAGGGTTTTTTCTCCTGGGCTCCAGAGTTGACAGCCATGTTGGGCTTAGTCTTCAGAAGTAGCTTCAAATTTTCCATTTCCTTAAAGAGATTACCTCACAAATAGACTTGCCTCCCTGATTAGGGTTGGTTTCCCAGGAGATGTACCTTGTTGGTAAGCTTAAACTCAGAGAAAATACAGATGTTCTAGTCAGTTTAAACCACCCACTACTGCTCTTAGAAGTAACATTATTGTCAATCCATTTGTGACTGTATGTAATGCTCCCTAAATGCAGGTGAGACTGAGTTCCTATAGGCATTGCTAACGCCTGTAAACCTGTAAATTAAACTGTAAATTAAAGTGTCAGGTCCCAATTTAATCTTGCCAGATTGCCATTAGCATTATTCCTCTACTTTCCAGATATGCCTCAGCCTCTAGCAATGGACAGAGCCTGCATTCAATTTATAATTATCTCTGATTAACTCACGTGACTGAGTAGTTCTTTTAAAAGACACTGACCTATTCTCTGGTTACAAACACCTAGAACCTCAGTTCTGCAGCTCACGAACTGTATGATCTTAGTAAAGTTGCACGTGTCTGGGTGTCAGTTTTGTACTCAATCAATTAAGGGTATCTTTAATGTCTGTGTTTTAATTTCCATCATTCCACTACTAGACAAGTATCTCGGCCAAAAAATAAAACTATGAAGGATCTATATAGATCTACATCCATTCAACACAGCAATCCTACCAACTTATCTTAAGATCGGAAGTGTATAAAAACAGGTGTTTAGGACCACTGTGTATGGCTGTGTGGTCTGTACACTGCAAAAGAGTACCTGGCCGACGTGGGTTTGCTTAAGCACAACGTGACTTTGGTCTGCTGTATCTTACACCCGAAGGAAGGACTGCCTTCTTCTTCTAACACAGCTGGTATCTGCTTCACTGAACTATATTCTCTTGGTGTGTTGTCTGCTCAAAGGCAGTGCTGTTTTCTAATTCATCCACCCGGCAAGCCATGCCTTTAACTAAGTTGCACAAAGACATCTCATCTCAAAGGTGAGATGCGGTTTGCAAAAGTAGCATAATAAAAGAATTCTTCACTCCTGGTAACAATTGACCTCATCACATAAAAAAGATCTCCAAAACACAAAAATGTAGGAAAAGTCTTCAAGATCAACTTCTCCTCAAATTGGTCTTATTCAGAGTACAGATACATGCATACATACACACATATACACAATAAAGAATTCTTCAGAGGATAAATTTTCATGAATAAAAACCTGAAGTCAAGGAAAATGTTTAACAAAAATTTAAATAAACCATGTAATATATATCACTTTTACCATGTTAAGACACTAAAAATGTTTGTGTCAAAAGCATGTGAAAAATACAGACAAAATTTTTTTGTACTTACCCTCTTCACACAGAAATTGTGAAAATCAGTAGAACAATCTTTACAAAGAACTTAAAATGCACTTAAAGAAAACATAAACAAAAAATTTATTACTCTTACGTACTAAATTGTTTTAAAAGTAACATTTAAATAAAGGGAATAAAGAAATGTGCTGTAATGATCCTAATCTTAAGAGTGAGCCTCCCCGGTGGCTCAGCGATAAAAATCTGCCTGCAGTGCAGGAGATGCAGGTTTGATCCCTGGGTGGGGAAGATCCCGCACAGAAGGAAAATGCAGCCCACTCTAGTATTCTTGCCTGGAAATCCCATGGACAGAGGAGCCTGTTGGGCTACGGTCCACGGGGTCAGAAAAGAGTCAGACATGACTTAGCAACTAAACAACAACAGTCTTAAAAAAACATCAAAGTCAACAGCAGAGAGCTTGTGAAGCAGCCATAAGAGAGTGGTAAGTGTGTGTGTGTGTGTGTGTGTGTGTGTGTGTATGTGTATGGCTTACATGTACCCTAAGACATAAGTGATGCTGGAAATTATTTTATTTTTAAATATCATTTAAAATTAACTCACACACACAAAAAATCATATGATTTTTAATACAGCTATGCCACAATATGTAAATGTAGCTTGATAATCTCTATGGTAAACTAAGAATTAAAAGCTATAGTAACAAAAAGACATTCTAATAATTTTATACTGCTTTTTCTTTATATAAAATCTAATAAGGCTTCTGTTATATAAAAATGGAAAGTACTAAATAGCATGAATAGAATTTCAAAGGTTGTGCTATCTTACCAACTTAAACAAGGTATCACAACCTACTATTTAACTCTTAAACCTTTTTAAATTAAGAGGATTATCAGAAAATCTTAATTTTAAGAACATAGTAAAATAAAATTGTGAACAAAGGAAATCTGATAAATTATTTTAATGTTCATTTTTTCCAAAAAAATGTCTTAGAGCTATTATCCCCTTTTGTATTCCAAAAAACGGAAGATGAACATGGCCACCTAGAGGAGAAAATATGATCAACAAATACAGGCTGTCGTATTTTCTTACTCTTTCTATAGTATCTGTATTTCAGATTTATAATATAGCAACTTCTCTAAAGGACCCGACTGAAGGGATTAATTATAAACAAAAGAGACTTCGGGAGGACACTAAAGCAGCAGTGATAACCTAACAGAAGCTAAAGCATCACTCGTTTTGTCGTGAACTTGACAAATGTCGTCTTTCTAACTTACTGTATGACCTTAGGTTAAAAGTCACTTATTTGACCTAAAATCTCCTCTCACTTCTGTAAAATGGAAATAATCTTATCTATCACAATGTGTTGCGATGAAGATTAAATATGACAAGGGCTATAGAAACCAACAGTGTCAGGCACACAGGAGGAGCTCAGTGAATGGAGGTTCTCCCTGCCTGTCAGAAAGTCCTGCCCTGTCTCTCCTAATCCCTACCAGGCCCTCCCTGGTGGGAATTTTTTTTTTTTTTCTTTAAACAATTGCCAAGACTGGAATCAAAGATAAATAGAAGGCACAACAGTTTTGCTCTGGTTTTGTATTACTTAGATTTGGAAATTTTTTTTGTTCTTTTTTCTTTTTTTACAAATACAAATTAAACATGAAAAAAACTCTACTTCAAAAAAAAACTAACAGTTCAAGAAAAGCTTATCAGTTGCATTCTAGACATTTAAACCTATCTCACAATTTAAATTCCAATGTCAAAAACAGTAGATTTAAAAAAAAAAAACAGTAGATTTTAGAACTGTTTTGTGATCATGTTTTAAAAGAAAACTTGAACACCTTTTATTCAGTTTTTAACCACATCAACGAGAATCAAAATTGTCAATTTTTCCAATGGCAATTTCTCCACACCAGAAGATAGTCATGACTCTCAAAGAGGAAAACAATTTGGGTTTCTCCGGTCTTCAAAATGTTTATCAAATCCTGTAATTCTCACAGGCTTTTGAAATACATAGAAAGTAAGTAAGAAATAGTCCAGTGAATGAAACATACCAAATGTCAGTAAGAAGCAAGACACATTCCTTTGGGGAAACTCTTAAAAAAAAAAAAATTCCAGTCTGTATATGCAAATAAAGCAAAGAAATTTTTTTTTTCTTCTTTAAAAATCCATTTTCCCTAAAATATTCCACAAAATTGGAAGTGAAGGACTAAAAGGTGGGGAGCAGGGGAGAGAAGGAGCACACACCATTAACACAAAAAGTAAAATTGTACAAACTTAAGCAGTTTATGATAGACTAGGATCACCACTCTACTCTTACAGATACTTCCAGTATTGGCTATTTCATAGCTTCTCTACTGGAATTATTCAGAGTTGAGAAATGGGGTGATGGTTCTTTACCAGCCCTAATAAGGTAACAGTATGTCATGTAAAAATGCACATTAAAAAATATCTTCCCTTCTACCTTGTAATTCCCTTTAGTCACCTCAACCCACAGCGGTCAAGTCCAATCTTTATAAACATGCAGAATAGTATGCAGATAAAGGGTCAGATCAGTAACGAAAGCATAACCTATTCAGCTGATCTCTTTACTTGTATCCCAGGAAAATGAACAAATCCTACCAGAGAACGGTACTCAGTGGTCCCCTTCGGTGACCGGGTGAAGTGAGCAGTGTTTCTCCTGAGTCAGCTATGTAGAGGTACAACCACCTGGCAGAAACCCAAATGGGTATCAGAAGCACTGCCCCCCCCATTATGAATACATACCAGAGGAGGTTACTGTTCTGGGGTTGCAGGCAGAAGGTGAACCCCTACAACTACCTCTTTTTCTTGATAAAGGGAGAAAAAGTAAGATGAAAATGCAGGTAGCAAATGAACACTCTTCCACTTACTATTTCCTAACCACCTTTAATCTCACTTAGGAGTCTATACTTCTCAAATGTACACTGAGAGTTACTGATCAACTTCTAATGGACAAAGGAGCTAGTCTGAACTCTCATCCCCAGTCTCTCTGCAGTGTGGCATTCAAAACTCTCCTGTGGCTGATGAAATACAACGTTCTACTGATTCTCCATTTTATTGGTTACTTACTCTTCTCTGTTTAAGTGACACCTTTAATTCTGTTAATGAAAGGAAATGACTTCCTTTTCTCTCCATACATTCTCTCTCATCAATTTAATTACTTCCCTTGGCTTCTATTTGCTAAGTATATATGATCTGGCAAACCTTCTCCCAAATGCATTCATGATTTTAAGATCCACAACCATTTCCAACTGCTTAAATATTCTGCCTTACCATATACATGAACCCACTTTTATCTCCCACCCTTCCCCCATCTTCCAAGTAAGAAACATCCCTCTCTGGATTTCTTATTTGTATTAGTGACCTCAGCATTTTCCTAGTCACACTTGCTGGAAACTAGAATCATTTTTGACACTTCTTCCTTCATTCTAAAGTTCCAATGCATTTAGTTTCTAAATCCAGTAAACGGTGCCTCTATAAGATCTCTTCCATCCTCTTATATTCCTACTGCCATTATTATAATTCAGATTTTTACCATTTCCCACATAGATGACTCCAAAGACCTCCTTAATTGGTGACTTTTTCCTATAGTCTTCCAGTTGTAAACTACTCTTTTTTTTTTTTTTAAACTTTACAATATTGTATTAGTTTTGCCAACTATCGAAATGAATCCGCCACAGGTATACCTGTGTTCCCCATCCTGAACCCTCCTCCCTCCTCCCTCCCCATACCCTCCCTCTGGGTCGTCCCAGTGCACCAGCCCCAAGCATCCAGTATCGTGCATCAAACCTGGACATCCCTGGTCGTGGTTCCTTGGTGAAAAACTTTCAATGAGTTCTTGCTGGCTAACCACTGAAATCCAAACTTCTCAGAAAGCCACTCCAGGATTTAGACTTTATCTGTCTTTCCACTTTATTTTACACATATATAAACACATATATATAAACACATACACGCACCTATGTTAGAGTTAAGAGGAGCCTTTTCTCTGTTTCTGAAATAGTCCCTAGATTTCACTACTTTGTACTGTGGCATTTATGAACTTCCTTCTAAGATACCTCTACTTATTCTTTTCACCAACTTTCTACCCATTTTTCAAAGCTGAACCCTAACACCATTTTCACGGAAGCTCTCTCACACCTTCCCCAGTGGATAGTATTTCGCTCCCTTCCTTAAAACCTTTTAGCATTTTATGTGTATTTCTGCATCTTTAGCCTGTGGGCATGTTCAGAACTTACTATCACTTGAAATTGCTGTTCTCTAAAATCCAGAGCTCTGAAATGTCCCTCTCTAATCAAGTCTTCCTGTTCTTCCCTTTACTCCACTGAGTCTACTTTGGACTCACAGCAATCTCTGATTTTTCAATTAGCAATAATCTATGATACAAAAAACTATCTTCTTAGTCGATCGCTATCTTACATTATCACTCGGTCATCTCTCCATCCTAAACCCCAGTGCCAGCATTTTAACAATAAGGATATCCATCTCCACCTGGATATTCCACAGACCCCTGAAATACAGCATGACTGAAACCAAACTATCTCCTCCCACAAACTTACTTCTCTTATGCTTTCTAAACTAATTAAACAGTCTTTCCTTACACATAACATACAGCCATTCACCAGGATATACTGAGAAGTCCCTCAGTTTCTTCTTGAGAAGTCCCTCAAATTCTTTGTCCCTCAATTAACATTGCTAATGAGGATCTCATGGCTGTTTATCTAATCTGTCCTTCTGTCTTCAGCAGTTCCTATCTCCAATTCATCTTCTGTTACAGTATTTAAACACTAGCCTAAAAGTGCCACACTAGCCAGTGTAAAAACTTTCTAGGGCTCTATATTTCCTGGAAGACAACATCCAAAGTCCTGAGTGTGGCATTCAGCCCCATTACTGCACCTTCTCCAAGCACAGATCCTAGGTTAAAGACTTGGAAACACAGTGTCTTCTGCTTTTCTACAATCACTATTCTGTGCGATTGAGCAGTCCCCCTCAAGTCTAGCTCACCCACTCTGTGCAGATCCCCCAGCCCCACCTCCCAAAGTCTCAGTCACCTCCTCTTCTGTATTTCTGCACAATGCTATTCTTGTATTAACAGACCTCTTACCACACAGCATTACACATGTACTCACAGGTCATCCTCCGCCAGTCTGGGGGCTCTTTAAAACAAGCTTGCTTTGATTAATCTTTTATATAATTTTTTATAAAATGTTTTTATTTACATCCACAGGATCTAGTATGGCACATAAAAAGCTTTCACCAAATGCTTATGAAGTAAGTAAATCTCATTTCAGAATGCCTAAAATCATGCTATCCTGGATGTTTTACCAAATGATTTAGGGTAGAAATGGTAGAAAGGTACAAGTCCTAAATACACAGGTGACGTGAAATGAGAGGTGATTCCAGAGAGAAGGGCAGGAACAGAAGGGCCACTGAGGTTATGCTTCTCTCTTTACCGCTTTCCCCAAACTGCTGAGCCACGGGAGAGTAACAGGACTAGTGGGAAGAAGCAATCAAACCAGCACAGAAGTGTAGGGTAAGAAGGATGAGTAGAGGAAAAAAGCCTGGAACTGAAGCTGCAAAAAAGAAAACGTCTAGAGTCACATATTACACACTCATAGCTTGCTTGTGGCTACTCACTCTCATCACCATCACTGTTTCACCAACCACAACTATGACCACCATTTACTGATCACTTACCAGTCAGGCATCAGACACTATGCTAAGAACACCACACATGGCATTTAAGGTCCATGACAACCCTATCAGCAAGTTATTATTCACACTGAGAGACAATGAAACAAGCCTACAAACCATTAGCTACACTGCTCAAGGGCTCACAGCCTGGTGAGTCACAGGGTCAGAATGCGCGCAAGGATCAGGCTTTAAGACCCCTTCTCTTTCTGTTCTACTATTCATGAGCCAGGGTTTACGTAAGTTGGGGACTGGCTTTGTCATTTTTGCATTATTTAGTTATCACTGTAAACACATATCTTATTTTCTCTAGTGTTAAGTAAGGTATTTTTGAGGGTAGAGTCCATGTCTAATATTTTTTATTTCTTCCCGAACACCTCATAATGAGCTTTCTATATTTATTTTCTTACTGTATCTATGTACTAGCAGAAATAAAAGGGAGGTATATATACCAATCTTTAGTTAGCATTAAGCCAAATACAAAAGTAAATGATTTAGCTCTTTTGACAACTGTATGTGCCAGGATAAGTCATCAATAGTAACAGGTCCCAAAACACAAGCCACAGCTATAAAATTAAGGTTAGTTTGCGTCTGATGCACTAATAAAAGTGCTATTTAAAATACATTGCTCTTTTCTTCATATCTGGACATTTATATAATAATTACTAGGAGTAGACACACACTGTATCAAGTACATGAACAACTTACTTAAATGTGGAAGGAAAAATGCTGTAAGCAATAGCAAAGCTTTTTTATTTCTCTTTTAGAAAGATATAAAAATGTGTGAGAGTGGACTTGTTATCTTCTATGTAGGTTGAGTTCAAACGTCAGTGTCCGCATGTGAGGCAAAAATCAATTAGAGACAAAATAATCCCTGAAAACTCCTTAAATTCCCCTAAAAACCTAGTACAATACAGTACAGGTACTCCATAAATGTATCTCAGTTTTCCCTCTACATGGAACAGATCATCATTTCTTCTGCTAAGTGCTGCATGAAGTGTTTGGCTCACGCTAGGGGCCATACTGAATGAAAACACATTCATTTACACACTGCAGTCATAGTCAACACTGAGAGATATCAGTTCCTATAACAGGTATTTAGGAAATGATTCCATCTGAGACAAGAGCAGATTCCCATTTCCCATTTCATGACTGCTAGGCATATGTTCATTGTGAAAAGAGCACTAGAATTACCACTGTATTTCAATTATTGGTGTTTGGGTTTGGTGTGTTTTGGTTTTGGCTTGAGCTCAAAGATTTGAATTTGAATACATTACAGTCCCAGAAATGTGACTATTCACGCGATCTCTTATTTAGTGTGCAACCACAGGTGCCTAGAGTTGTAGAAACAAATAACTAAGTCCTACAGCATATCAGCTAAAAAATTGAATAATTAGCCTATCTTACCTTCATCTACTGATGCTTCACTACTGTATCCGTCATACTCTGCAGAAAGAGGACTGTATTTCTGTCTCGTTTCCCACGTATAGCTCTTTTGTCTAGACTCCGCCAGTGGTAGTCTGGAGTTGTGTGTTCTGGATAAGGCCTCGTGGTATTTACCCAGTGCTTCATCTTCACTTTCAGACGATGAACCAGGCTCATCTTTGTCCAGGTAGGAATTATCTATTTGGAATGACAAGGACGGCAGATCAAAATTCAATGCTATAAAGTAATGGCAAATTTGCTACAGTCATATATATGTCATACACTTATATATGTGTCATATATATTCATATACACACAAATATACACACACACAATCTGAATTTTCAGCTTTAGAAAAATATTTTTCATTTAAGAAGCCCAAGCTTTGGGTTTTTATGTTTTACGAGAAAAAACTGACTTGCATATTTGAATTATATAAATAATGTTAGTCACAGGGATTTTCCGACCATGATACAGATAAACAGAATAATAGGGCTTGCCATCTTACACAATTTTTTTAAAGCATTAGTAGCACACAAAGAAGTTTAAGTATTGCCAATACATATGGATCTGACTGAAATTATTCATGTTACAAGAGACATTTTTGGTCATCATCTTAGCCAAAATTTTCATAGCTGATACTGCTTAGCGCTAGAAGCAGAACAAAGAGACAGACAGACATACACTATTGATTGAAATACAAATGATACAACTCTTCTAGATAGCAACCTGGCAATACATATCAAAGTTTCCAGTGTATATAGTCTTTGATTCATTTATAAGAATTAACCAGTTCCATTTCTAAGAATTCAGCCTAAAAAAATAATTAACAGATGGGCAGTGATATGTATTTGAGACAATTTACTGAATTGTGTTTAACAGCCAAAGAAAACAAAAATGCAAGCTGAATGTCCAACGCTGGGCCTTGGTTAAGTAAATTATGATACATCTGTGCAATGGTACACTATGCAGTCATTAAAAATGAGGAACTTATGAGTGCTCACAGGGAAAGAATGCCTACCATATAATGTTAAGAGAAATAAAGTAGATGTTATAGTCTCATTTAAAAAAACAGATTAACACACATACACACATCTACGTGCAATGTATACACACATCCATGCAGTATAAGTGTATAGATACATACAAAAATATCTGGAAGCATATATACCAAACTTAACACATCATCTGTGAAAGGCAGATTTCCTAGGAAAACCTTACTTATATGTACCCAAATTTCAAATTACATTTCCAGAAGGTAAACTGGTAAATTAATTTTAAATTCTTTTAAAAAGCACTGCTGCTGCTGCTGCTGCTGCTGCTGCTGCTGCTGCTAAGTCACTTCAGTCGCTGTCCGACTCTGTGCAACCCCATAGACGGCAGCCACCAGGCTCCCCGTCTCTGGGATTCTCCAGGCAAGAACACTGGAGTGGGTTGCCATTTCCTTCTCCAATGCGTTAAAGTGAAAAGTGAAAGCGAACTCGCTCAGTCGTGCCTGACTCTTAGCGACCCCATGGACTGCATCCTACCAGGGTCCTCCATCCATGGGATTTTCCAGGCAAGAGTACTGGAGTGGGTATCATTTACTTAAAAGGTAAAGATTTTGAAACTGCATCATGTTGAGATTCATTTAGACAAGATGTAACCTTCTCAGAATTCTAAAACAACTCCAGAAGGATGAAGAGACCACAGCAGTCAGAAGTTATTAGTTCAGTCTAGACATTTCTCTCATTACACTCAGCTAAATCATCTGCACTACAGGAATCAAAGTTTAAAATTCAAGTGGAGAGACAAAGAACGAGAACAAGATATGGGATAGAAATTCAATATTTAGAGTTAGAAACATGGTAGCTTCAATGTCACTAGTCCAAGTCCCACTTTTTAATTCAGTAAAATAAAACTATCAAAGGGTAAAGCCATAACCAATGTTATATTCTGCACTGTCATACTTAGTCACCAGCCACATGCAGTTATTTAAATTAAGTAGAAATAATAAAATTTAAAGTCTAGTTCTCCAGTGCTACTAGCCACATTCCAAGTGCTCAAGAGCTATGTGTGGACAGTGGTTACGTATGGAGCAATACAGATACGTAGAACTCTTCCATCACTGCAGAAAGTTCTATTAGACAGGACTGAGATGATGGCGATCTAGTCTAAATCTGGGCATTCTGACTCCCAGGTTTTAGCACTGTGTGGATTCTAAGGCAGCAGGAGAGCTCTGAGGAGGGCAGCAAGAAATTTACCTACTACATTACCTAAAGTAGCCCTGCATTTGCAAATGGAGAAGGAAACCCTTCTTCCTCTTATTATATCTTATAAGCTCTGTCAGAACCTAGGACTCAGGTATTAATACTAGCAATATTACAGTTCAGCTATATGAAGGGACAATCCATATGGGTCGAATGATTTTCAAAATGATTTTTAAATCATAATATGTTTCAGTTTGGAGGTGGTAGTTTAGTTACTAAGTCGTGTCTGACACTCGCAACCCTATGGACTGTAGCCCACCAAGCTCCTCTGTCCATGGGATTTTCAGTTTAGTACTCATTAAATTCTAGAATACTTAAGAGATATGTGATTCCTTTAGGTAGTAGCATGCTTCTTAATTAAAACAAATTAAAATTTTAAATTCTGCACTACTACTTGTGAAGTATTAATAGCATCCATTCTGTTATTTTATGAATAAGATAATATGTAAACTATTTCACTTCATTTTATTTCTTTTAATTTTTATTACTTCAGGTAATAAGGCTACCAAAATTAAATCAAGGCTACCAAAAAAAAAAAAAAACCTCACTGAATCTGACATTTCAAACAACTGCTAGGAGAATAAACTTCAAAACAGATATATTTCCAAAAATTTACATTCCTTTTTAATTGGCTCATCCATCTTGGATCAGCCTCTATTATACCATTTAAAAATCATTCAGACAACTGATAAATAGCAGATTCCTATTACACATAAAGTCATGTAGCAGAATTGAAACAGTCTTCTGCATTTCTAGTGCTACTCAGTTTTTTGTTATGTTATGAGAATGTAAACATACACAAAAATTCCATATGTATCTTTTATAAATAAAAGCCAGTGTACTTCTGGTGTTGTGATCAGATCAACAGTAAATGAGAATGACTAAGGCATAATCACGGCTCAGATGGTAAATAATCTGCCTGCAATGTGGGAGACCTGGGTTCGATCTCTGATTGAGAAGATCCCCTGGAGAAGGGAACGGATACCCACTCCAGTATTCTGACCTGGAGAATCCCAAGGACAGAGGAGCCTGGGGGGGCTACAGTCCATGGGGTCGCAGAGGTGGACATGACTGAGCCACTTGCACTTCACTTCAAGGGATAACCAGGAGTGATAACTGGCAACATGAAGGAAACCAAGTAACTGTCAGCTAATTGTTTTGAAAACTGTCACAAATACTGTGGATGAAAACTGTGACTGCTTAGTTGGAATCTTAATTGTACATAGAGAACTTATGAATAAAAATAGATTGTTCATGTATATGCATTGGAAACACAGAAGTCACACAAAACTCTCAAAGTATGGCTAAATGAAAAGACATTCTGAAGCATGTATTTCAATAAAATAAAAATCCATTGCTCTCAAGGAAAACATAAAACATTTGGTAGATTCTTACCAGGAAAGATGTGAAGAGCAACAATGTATAAAGGGTTAAGGGTAGGTTACAAAAACACAAAATTTTTAAATTCAACTATAGCACACCAAATAAACTCCAATTAAAGTATGCGCAGTACTTAAGAAAACCATAGAGTTCTGGGCTGTACAATAAATGGGCATTAAGTAAAATGAGAAGGCAATGGCACCCTACTCCAGTACTCTTGCTTGGAAAATCCCATGGACGGAAGAGCCTGGTAGGCTGCAGTCCATGGGGTCGCTGAGGGTCGGACACGACTGAGTGACTTCACTTTCACTTTTCACTTTCATGCATTGGAGAAGGAAAGGGCAGCCCACTCCAGTGTTCTTGCCTGGAGAATCCCGGGGACGGGGGAGCCTGGTGGGCTGCCATCTATGGGGTCACACAAAGTCGGACATGACTGAAGTGACTTAGCAGCAGCCAGCAGCAAGTAAAATGAAGGTCCTTAAAACTGTCCAAATAATGCAGGGACCAGGGGCAATACTTAAATCAGGGGAATACAAACAACATGCTTTTGAAAGGACTGTAACAAAAAACTGCATGACTTTAAAAATGCCTCTCAGTAAGAGGACTCAAGAAAGCCTTAGCAAAACAGATGTACAGAGAACAATTAAAGAAGTTGGATGATATTTTTCCTAATGTGAAAAAATTAAGAGAACATTTTATCACTCAAACTCACATTAGGAGACCTCACCTTTTTCTGGTATTATTTTAAAATATTTTTCATCTTTACTCTTTGCTGTTTCTTTTTTGGCAGAAATGGCTTCATTTTTCTTTGTTTTTATATCTGCTTTCCCTTTGTAGTATTTTGTTGGATTTATTTGTTCTTTGATTTTTCCTTGACACTGCTCTTTAGAATCAGTTGATGCTGCTGGATATAAGTCTTCCTTCTTAATGGATTTCTGTATCATATGTCTACTGCTTTCCAGAATATCTTTTGGAGAACATTCATTTCCTGAATAGTTATGCCCTTTGTATCCTTTACTTTTAATATGTGTTTCAGCTTTCTTTAAGTAATTTTCTTTCATTTCTTGATATCTTACCTCCTTTAAGTCATGTTTACCATCACTGGAAATTTTTAATCCATTTTTTCTACACCTGTCAGTACTTTGAAGTTCTTGCCAGGGAGACCCAGCACTTGCATTCTGCCTGCTAACTGATACCCTACCATCACTCACATGGCCTTTCAAAGAAGAATCACCTTTCAAAGCATTATCTGTTTCTTGATATTGTGATGGCATCTGCTGCCTATTATTAATATGTTTAACTCCTCCTTCACTCATTCTTTGGTCTTGCTTTTGTGAAACTGAAGTATTATAGCTATTTATTCGATTTGCTTGGTTCTCTAAATTGAATGGTGCTTTCTGACAATTAGTGTTTTGGGAGACTTCTGATATTGTGGTGCTTTCTTGTTTAGAAGTATCTACAGCTTCTGGGGCTGCAGAGCTTTCCTCTTCTGGGCGAAAGCCATTTATCATGCTTGTTACCTGTTCAGCAACTGAGTCAGTGAACGCATAGCTGACTTCTCCTACAGCAGTGGTCAAATCTTCCACAGCATTACTGATCGTGTCCACCAGAGAGGATACTGAAGGCAGATTCTGCTGAAAACTTTTGAAAAATGCCATTTTCTAATTCCTTGTTCCTAAAAGCTACAATCATGGAATTTTCTCTTCTCAAAATATTAAGCACTCTGGAATTTCAATTTAACATTTACTTAAATGGTGCTATTCATTAGCTCAATATCAGTATTTCACATTATGCCTTTTAATCTTTCTGTAAATGCTTATGTAATGGAAGAAATATGTTGAAGTAAAAGATGCTTCAAAAAAAAAAAAAAATCAAACCACTTGGTTTAAACGTAACCAGATTTTTTCCCACTCCACAGCTGGCATGACAGCAGCAAGACAGTATTTTTCCCTCAAATACTATTGGGTTTTTATTCTATACCTGCAAGAAGAAGTATAAAAAGGATTTTTATTATGTACTTTTTAGTTAACTTACTAATAGTCTATGTATGGGAACTGCCCTATATTATTAACACAGAACAAAGTACCAATACCATTTCAAAATAAAAAATGTATTAAGGATTCCCCCAATACATATATTCCCCCAAATATGTATTTGTTTATATATCTAAACAATTTTGCAGAAGTTAGAATAGGGACGAGCAGAGAGAGAACATTTGCTGAGTGGCTATTACATGTAAGGAATTGTGATTTACAAATTTTTTTCTTATTTGATCTTAAAATAACTCTAGAAGGTAAATATTATTATTCTTATTTAATAAGCGAGTAAAGAAACAGCCTCAGAAAAATTAATAAGGTCCCCCAACCTTTCCAATAGATCCTCAAGGTCAAAACTCTTTCTACAATGAGAGTAAGAGGATAGTTAACTTTTCACTTTCATTCACTCAAATGAGCTCCTGGGTTTTCCCGAGGCCATGGAACAGATTGAATGCAGGAGCAGATATGAGAATCCAGTTGTTTCTTCTGTGCCAGTCATTAGACAGATTTGCAATGTAAAACAATGCCACTCTTCTCAAACGTATTTTTTGGTTTTAGAAAATATACAGTTTTAAAAATTAATACATTTTAGATTAACAAGTAATAGACTTACTGTTGGGTTTTTAAAAATAAATTGAAAAAGTATTTTAAATTTTTCTTAGGTTTTAACTTCTAATTTACATATCATTGAGCTATAACTCACATAAACAAAAACTCTTTGGGGTCCTCAATAATTTTTAAGAGTGTGAAGGGATAAGACCAAAGAAAAACTAGAAATGCCAAAACGGAGAATTACTGGAGGCTACTAAATGAGGTTTCTTTAACCAGTTTATTCTACGCAAATGATGGAAAAAAGAAAAAACAGGTGAAGTATGAGAAACATTAATCAAACCAAACCACATAAAATACTACAGTTTCCTTAATGTAAAATCTGCATGATGTAATTCAACAATAAGATTTTTATAAACAATGAGGTTATCACTTTTTAAGTTACCAGATACAAGACAAAAGCATCTCTTCAACATTTGTACATGGACAAGAAATGTAAGGCTTCTCTTGTATTTTTCCTTAAAATTCTAAATTAATGTCTCACTGTTACAATTTTCAACTTCTTTTTGTTATTATTTACATAAGCCAGTCTTTGGAAACAGCAAATAAAGAACTCTATAATAACTTAAAAAAAAGAGAAGTTTTTCATAAGAAAAAGAACAATATCACAGCCCTCATCTTTCCTATTATCTGGTAACACTAAGCAATATATCTGTGTTGCCAAGGAGGAAAGAGGAACACTAAGTTTCATAATCAGATTTTACATACTAAATTACTAGAGAAAACCACCTTCTCTAAACAACATAATTATCCATTGCTGAGAATTCAACAGCAGATTAAAGGGTGAATACTCTCAAAAGCTTTCTAGGGACATGGGAAAAAAGCTCTCTAGAAAACTATTTGGACAATGGATTTAAACATAGAAAGTAATAAGATATGTCCTTCTTCTTAAAGTATATAAAAATGTCATTCTATGATGATATACAATTCATTTTTATGCAATATAGTAGCAATTCATGGGCAATAAAAAGATAGCTGAACATAATTTATGTAATAGATCTTTTACTCTCACAGAATAATGTCTAAAGGTTAGTTTACTGTATGTCAGAATCAAGCTTTTTAATTTATATCGTATTTTTAAAGTAAAGTAATAAACAGTAGATAGAAAGACTAAACAAGAGAAGCAGCGATATGATACTTACAAATTTTATCTTGTGAATTCTTCCTTGCACTGTATCCTGAACCAAGATCTGGAAACCCGCCAACATTTTCAAAACAGAACTTCTTATTAATATAGAGAAAAAGGAGCAGCATCAAGATAATAAACACCCCAACAGCAGACAAAAATCCAACTGCCTCTGGAGATACTGGAGGGAAAAAAAAGTCACAGCTGTAAGCATTTATTCTTCTTCAAGTTACAAATAAGAAGGAAACCCCTATACATTGTGTTAAGATTGCTGCCTTATTTGAATTTTATTTGTAAATTTTCATAGTTCACAACAGTTCAGTTTGTGAGAAAAATAAACTGCAAAGTTTAATGAGTTGTTCAATTTATGCAAAAGTATATTAAAATTTATTTAAGAGTATATTAACAGTTTCCCTGTAAATTATGTGGGAACAGTCTTAAAAAGAAATGAGTCTATAAAAGAGGCAGTCACCATATTATTTAGTCCACTGACGAGTATTAAAAAATTTTAAAACAAAATTTAGAAAAACTTATTTCCCAAGCACTCAAATTTATGAGAACGTATACTATTGTTGTTATCTCTAAAAGCTTCAATGGTCTTTTTGTGTTAAACCAACTCTGGACTTTTTAACTTGGCACTGAAAACTCCAGCCTCTTTTCAATACTACTCTCCAATCAGATGATTCCATTTACCACATGCCGTGTTTTTGTCTGCCTCCTCCCCTTGCCAGGAGTGACTGAGTATCCTCTCTATACCAAATCCCACTCATTCATTCAACCAACAAACACTCTGGAGCAGCAGCCATACACCGAGCATATCACACATGCATTTCCTATCTTCCTTGAACAGGCTGGTGAAGGCAGTCACAACGCAGTGTAACCAAGGTTATGTAACCCAGTGCTGAAGGATCAAGTAAGCTTTTCTACAAGTTATGGCTCCTGTAATTGTAAGAATTAGCCAAAAAAGTGAAAGCGAACGTCGCTCAGTCGTGTCCGACTCTTCGCGACCCCATGGACTACACAGTCCATGGAGTTCTCCAGGTCAGAATACTGGAGTGGGTAGCTGTTCTCTTCTCCAGGGAGCTTCCCAACCCAAGGATCAAACCCAGGTCTCCCGCACTGCGGGCGGATTCTTTACCGTCTGAGCCACCAGGGAAGCCCAAGAATTAGCCAAGTGAACACGATTTCATACAGAAGAAACAGCATGTGAAAACAAGAGACAGGGTATCACTGTGCATTCCAGAAACTCCATGAATACATGAGAATCATGAATACAAGAGAATACATGAAACCATCCAGGGAGATTTGGTAGAGTGAGGACAAAACCTTCTCCAACTTCTCCAATCCTTAGTCATCTCTTTCTTTTCAACTTCTGCATTATCTCTCTCTGGGACTAGTCATTTGGAATTAAACAGAACTAAACTTTTGTAATCTCAGTGCCTGACTCAAGCATTAGTAGACAATGAATCAAAAGCCTCAAATACCACCCTACTCTTTCCTCCTCCACTGCTCAAGCAGCGACTAAAACGTCATCTCCTCCAAAATTCCTTTTTTAATCTGAAGAACCAGGACAATCGGCATCTAACTCATTTGTTAAAACTGAAGTCACCCACCAGTCCATGATGAGTGCTTTACTCTCCTAGCTTCTCAGCATCTGTGAAAGCTAGCATCCCAGGTGCAGGACTGATACGACATTATGGTCTGTTCAAAGCTGGGTCAACAGCACTGCAGCAGAGGACAGAGCAGAGAATGATATTGCAAGGAGGCGTGATGAGTGTGAGGCAGAAGGTGGCAGGGATGGTGGAAGTGCTCTGAATAGCAGCCTGGTGCGGAGGAACAGATCCTGCTACCAGAACCAAGACGTTACGCCTAGACATTAGCCCTTTCTGTCTCATTCTCAGGCTGGAGAATAGTCAGGAAAGAGAACATAGTTTAATAAAAGAATCTAAGGTATATGACATAAAACAGTGATAACATCAAGCCTGACGGTTAAGGTAAAAAAAAAAAAAACAAACAGGTAAAAAGACTATCGTCATCTGATCTAAAAGCTAGGAAGATCGCAGCAGGACAGACTCTGGTATGAAGACACAAAATTCTCAGTGTGACCATATTCAGTATTACATTGTAAACAGCACATATGGATAGGAGCTCCCCTTTCAGCTCAGGCCCAAAGCACACTAAAATGTGATGCTGTAAGTGAACACACAGCGTTAGCTATAATAATAAGCAGCTTAAAATCTCCCATCCCGTACGGCTGAATCCCTTCACTGTTCACCTGAAACTGTCAGTACACTGTTAATCAGCTATACCCCAATACAAAGTTTTTGGTGTTAAAAATAAATAAGTAAGTAAAATTTTAAAAAAAATCTCCTATCTCTTAGAAGACTAAATGAAGGAGGAAACACAACTCACCTCACTTATGAAAGCTAGTTATTGCTAATAAAAACAATATAGCATATATTACGTGCTATATTGTTTGGATGCAATCTCAAAAGTGACAGAATGATCTCTGTTCGTTTCCATGGCAACCCATTCAATATCACAGTAATCCATGTCTATGCCCCAACCAGTAACGCTGAACAAGCTGAAGTTGAACGGTTCTATGAAGACCTACAAGACCTTTTAAAACTAACACCCAAAAAAGATGTCTTTTTCATTATAGGGGACTGGAATGCAAAAGTAGGAAGTCAGGAAACACCTGGAGTAACAGGCATATTTGGCCTTGGAATATGGAATGAAGCAGGGCAAAGACTAATAGAGTTTTGCCAAGAAAATGCACTGGTCATAACAAACACCCTCTTCCAACAACACAGGAGAAGACTCTATACATGGACATCACCAGATGGTCAACACCGAAATCAGATTGATTATATTCTTTGCAGCCAAAGATGGAGAAGCTCTATACAGTCAGCAAAAACAAGACCAGGAGCTGACTATGGCTCTCACCACAGTCTGAGCTCCTTATTGCCAAATTCAGACTTAAATTGAAGAAAGTAGGGAAAACCACTAGACCATTCAGGTATGACCTAAATCAAATCCCTTAGGATTATACAGTGGAAGTGAGAAATAGATTTAAGGCACTAGATCTGATAGATAGAGTGCTTGATGAACTATGGAATGAGGTTCGTGACATTGTACAGGAGACAGGGATCAAGACCATCCCCATGGA
>NW_011494639.1:2410785-2416603 GCF_000754665.1 Bison bison bison | reverse complement strand
AAACAAAGATCATGGCATCCAGTCCCATCACTTCATAGGAAATAGATGGGGAAACAGTGGAAACAGTGTCAGACTTTATTTTCTGGGCTCCAAAATCACTACAGATGATGACTGCAGCCATGAAATTAAAAGACACTTACTGCTTGCAAGGAAAGTTATGACCAACCTAGATAGTATATTCAAAAGCAGAGACATTATTTTGCCAACAAAGGTCCGTCTAGTCAAGGCTATGGTTTTTCCTGTGGTCATGTATGGATGTTAGAGTTGGACTGTGAAGAAGGCTGAGCGTCGAAGAATTGATGCTTTTGAACTGTGGTGTTGGAGAAGACTCTTGAGAGTCCCTTGGACTGCAAGGAGATCCAACCAGTCCATTCTGAAGGAGATCAGCCCTGGGATTTCTTTGGAGGGTATGATGCTAAAGCTGAAACTCCAGTACTTTGGCCACCTCATGCGAAGAGTTGACTCATTGGAAAAGACTCTGATGCTGGGAGGGATTGGGGGCAAGAGGAGAAGGGGACAACAGAGGATGAGATGGCTGGATGGTATCACTGACTCGATGGATGTGAGTCTGAGTGAACTCCGGGAGTTGGTGATGGACAGGGAGGCCTGGCGTGCTGTGATTCATGGGGTTGCAAAGAGTCAGACACTACTGAGTGACTGATCTGATCTGATGTGCTATTCTCTTTCAAGTACTTTATATTTATTAACTCTTTTAATCGTCACAATTTTCCTCTCATTTACCCCCACTATAAATTGAGATATGGAGCTATTATACCATGTGCCCAGCTAGAAAGTAGAAGAATCAGGATTGAAGCCCTGTCTGGCTCCAGAGTCTGTGCTTTTAACTACTGCTCATATTTCTCCTGTGTTCTTTGTCTTCCCTTCCTGCCTTTCCTACACCTTTCCTCAATCCTTATTTCTGTGTTCCTCTTTCATTTCCCTCCTCCCTTCCCACTTATAAATTTAAGCCAGGGAGAAAGGCCAAGTATAAACAAGTATAATACAGCAAGCACGACAAAAGAAGTACTGAATATACTGCTGCTGCTGCTGCTTCTAAGTCACTTCAGTCGTGTCCGTACTGGAACACAAAGAAGGAATACTACCCGGCAAAGTTACAAACGCTTTAGAAAGGAGATCACACTTGGGTAGGGTATGAAAGATTAATAGGAACTCTATTAAAGAGTAAAGGGCAGATGAAAGAGCGTGATCAAAGACCAGGAACAGTGCGCATGGCGTCCCCTCGGCACTAATGGGCAACAGTCATGGCTGTCTTATCTACCTTTGTCTCCTCTAAGTACTTAGCACAATGCTACCAGTTGACATTATACAAACATTTGTAACTGCATGAATGAAGGTGTGTTCAGGAAAGATCAAAAGTATGCCAGAACAGTTACTGAAAATGAAAGCAAGGTTCAAACTGTCAAAGAACCCTGAATACCATCCTACAGACTTTGTACTTGTAGAACTATATTCCCTAAAACAATCAGAAAAATGGCAAACAGCAGGGAGTGAATGGTGGCAAAGTATGAGGACTAAACGGTAGCAGCGACGGCAGAGAAGAGGGGTGAGTCTGTTCAGAGAAAATTGGTAACAATCCAGTCAATTAATGGAGAGAATGAGGATAAAGAGAAGTAGAAGGTAATTCTAAAGTTTCTAGCTTGAGCGAATGGGTGAATGGTGCTGTGCTGAGCTTAATCACTCAGTTGTATCCGACTCTTTGCAACCCCACAGACTGTAGCCCGCCAGGCTCCTCTGTCTATGGGATTCTCCAGGCAGGAATACTGGAGTGGGTTGCCATGCCCTCTTCCAGGGGATCTTCGCAACCCAGGGATCAAACCCAGGTCTCCCACATTACAGGCGGATTATTTACCATCTGAGACACTAGAGAAGCCCAAGAATACTGGAGTGAGTATCCTATCCCTTCTCCAGGGGATCTTCCCAACCCAGGAACCAAACCAGGCTCTCCTGCATTGCAGGTTGATTCTTTACCATCTGAGCTACCTGGGAAGCCTAGGTGAATGGTAACACCACTTAAAAAAATGAAAAAATACGAACGTAAAGACATGTGGTTTAGAGCATGGGAGCCGAGAAATCAGTGGAAGAAGAGAGGCGGGTAGCAAGTTTAGGTTTTGACATGTTACTTTAGCATGTCTGCAGACTACTGCAGTGTGGATGTCCAGTAAAGAGAGAAATATGACAGTGCTCTGATGAAGGTCAGGTTCGTTATAAAGAGTTGGGAGTTCTCCTTTTGCTCATTTGTTGCATGCGAAAGACATCACTGACTAAATACAAACCTCACTGGCAAATGACAGGTACTATGCTTTAATGGAAAATCTCCTACTTCACAAATTTTCAGATCAATACAAACCATTAATTTGAACAAAATGAAAACAGAATCTTTCCTCACTAACAAATGGTGAAAGGTGCCTTATACTTACAAGGCAGATTTTCCAGGCAAGAGTACTGGAGTGGGGTGCCATTGCCTTCTCCAATATACTATATAACTCCCTTTTAATCCATTGCTTGGCTATACGCCCATTCTCTACATTCATGGAAAAACATTTTGTATTTAAAATTTTAAAATAGTAATACAATTGTAGAAAAGAAATAACATTTTCTGACAGAAAATATTAAAAAGCTTCAGACTTGTACTTTTTCACCCTTATGTCAGGATTGAGATAATATTTAATTATTATTTGATAATCCCACTTGTCCATAAAACTGAGATGGAACAATACACTGAAATCACCCTGAAAATATGAATATGATACACTATCAAAAAAGTTAAATAAAATTACATGAACTCAAACCTCACTAATGCAAAATATATTTTTTACTATCTGATGGGATTTATTCCTAAATTCTTATACTATGAATCTGCTTAAAAAGCCACAGAAATATTTCTAAGATTATGATTAATTTATCTATAGATACATCTACTCTCTCCAAACATTCTAGGTCATTTGCTACAGGCAAGTAAATGCTATTTTAAATGTATATTACCTTTTAATGGAGAACCTTCAAAGTCTCTAACAGCACACAGTTAATTAAAGTTAATAAGTTAATATTATACATTTAAAGAACTAAATTTGCTGAATCAAATTTAATTAAACTATAAAACCAAGACCAAACAATAACAAAATTAATAATATCAAACATTTAAGGAGTGCTTAATATTTGCTGGGGGCTGCTTTAGAAAATGCATTAAAGCATTATCAAACTGAATTCTCACTACAACCTCATTTTTCAGGTATGGGAACTGAGGCTCAGTAAAAATAAGGAGAATTTTCAAGATCTTAAAATTGTTATTCAGTGAGATGAAATCTTGATATGAATACTGGCACACTGATTCCTGCTCCCAAAATGTTAAACACTAATCCTTACTGCTTTCTATTTGCCAGGCACTATTATAAACTTTCATTTTAAATGTAATGCTCAAAATGATTTTGTGATAATAAATACTACATATTATCTTAGGCTTTAGATTAGAAAACTGAAGCTTGGAGAGTGATAAGTTTGTCTAAAGTCACAAATCTAGGAAATGATAGAACCTGGATTTGAACCCAGATACTTTGACTCCAGAGTCCACGGTCTTAAAACACCAAGTAACACTACAGCTTCCTTAAATGCCAACCTGAAATATAAAAATAAGGGAAAGCCATGTGATCAAATAACATAGCTTAATACATACATTATGAAAAAACATTTCATGGATTAGCTTTGTATATATGTTAAAATATAGGAACTGATTTCAGCTTTATCAAATATACAAATTATAAAACTGGAATCATAGCATTTTTTATTCAAGATACTTTTGAAAGCTAATAAGATAAAAATTTAAAAACAAAGTATTCTATAGAATAATAAGCCTGACAGGTATTAGATATGCTCAATAAAAATATAAGGAAGGTGTCTGTGAGCTATATGATTCGCTATATGAAGTATCTAAAGACTACACTGCAAAGTCAAAAAGGGAACAAGGTATAGCATCTCACCAGAAAACACGAAAAGTTTAGCTTGTCCAAGATTAATAATTATTTATGCTATGTATGTAGAATTGGCTTTGCAGTTATCTATACTATATATTTACAAAAGAATATATATATATATATATATTTACAAAAGGTAAACTAAAAAAATACCACTTTCTGCCAAAAATACAAAGATGTACTGAAATATAATTATAAGGGAGATATTTATTTATTAAACTAACACTTTCAATATAAATTTATTTCTATAATAATATTCTTTTCTAATCTATATCAAAATATATTAACTTTTAGTCACAAAATAAATATTATAAAGCTATTTTGCCCATTATATTTCAAATACATACAAAATAAACAAGTACTTATGATTCCTATATAGTAATTCTTTTAAAAATAAGAATAAAGAGAAACAACTTACAGTTTGCATCATAAGGTCTTTATTGCTGATTTGTGCTGCCGGGCAAGAAATACTAGTCCTCTAACACTGTCATGGAGTCTTAAATAATTCATTTAATAGATGCAATTCTATCTCTTGAACAAAATGTGAACTATATAAGAAGTCGACTTTCACTTTAAAAAGAATATTGCTCCCTATTTAATAATCCCTGAATGTTTTCCCAGACTTTAATCAGAAAAACCCCTCCATTGATTTTTCTCTGGTTTGGATATAAAACAGATCACCTATCAGAGATCCAAGAAACAAGGTAGAAAGATAAAAGATTAACTTGATGTTTTGCTTAAATTTCCTTCTGTAACATCTGAGTTACTCCCACAAATAAAAACTTCTGTGAAGTTTTTATATTATAATACAAATGATGAAAAACTGAAAGAATGACATATAAATCAAAGAAAGGAATAATATATATCTATAATTCTAGATGTTATTAAAAAATAATCACTAAAAAACATTCACTCACACGTAACACAGTTGGCTGCTGAGTAATTTAAAGGGACGACGGGGGGAAGGCACTGACGCGATAGCATGGGACACTGACAAAGATCTCAGAAACAAAACCCCCTCTGGGAGACAGTCACCTGACCAGGCTGATACGACAGAGGCCACCCAACTTGCTTCAGGGGGCAAACCATCAACACATTAAATCTGTGTTTCCTCTAAGCAACACGTAGTAAATTGGAATTTCGTTCAAATCCCGAAACAGCAAAAAGATACTAATTTTTTTTAAAAAACTGAAAAAAGAAAGCAAACACTTATGAAGCATGGAACACCACATACATAATATATTTAAACTTTACACTTAATACTTAGGCTTGATAATAATGTACTTACTACACTTAGGATAATATATTTAAAGCAAATACTTGTTAATAATAAATCAAGCTCTATGTCTGAAAGAGATTTTTCTTCAAGGGCAGTCTTGACTGAGGCTTCAAAATTATAATTCCAATGAAGTTTAGACTACGAGAAACTTTTTTCCTGGTAAATCACCCAACATCAAAGCATACACATTCTTTTAAACAACAAAGAAGAATTACCTGCTTCAAATGTTTTCTCTATTCAGTGTGTATGAATTCCTCCAAAATTATCTGAATCTCAAATGGTATGGACAACAGATAAAGTCACTTCTTCCCCTTTTACTTTTTCAATGATTATTTGCCCTTCCTTTTCAGTAAGATCTTCATTGATAAGATTCTGAAACTTCAACACAACGCCAACTGCAGGAGAATCCTTCTAGTTAAAGCCAAACTCAGGTCAAATAGTTTTAGATATGCTTATTCCAAAATCACTGCAGATGGTGACGGCAGCCATGAAATTAAAAGACGCTTACTCCTTGGAAGGAAAGTTATGACCAACCTCGATAGCATATTCA
>NW_011494639.1:2410468-2410606 GCF_000754665.1 Bison bison bison | reverse complement strand
AGCATATTGAAAAGCAGAGACATTACTTTGCCAACAAAGGTCCGTCTAGTCAAGGCTATGGTTTTTCCTGTGGTCATGTATGCATGTGAGAGTTGGACTTTGAAGAAGGCTGAGCGCCGAAGAATTGATGCTTTTGAA
>NW_011494639.1:2396240-2410368 GCF_000754665.1 Bison bison bison | reverse complement strand
ACTGTGGTGTTGGAGAAGACTCTTGAGAGTCCCTTGGACTGCAAGGAGATCCAACCAGTCCATTCTGAAGGAGATCAGCCCTGGGATTTCTTTGGAGGGAATGATGCTAAAGCTGAAACTCCAGTACTTTGGCCACCTCATGCGAAGAGTTGACTCATTGGAAAAGACTCTGATGCTGGGAGGGACTGGGGGCAGGAGGAGAAGGGGACGACAGAGGATGAGATGGCTGGATGGTATCACTGACTCGATGGACGTGAGTCTCAGTGAACTCCGGGAGATGGTGATGGACAGGGAGGCCTGGCATGCTGCGATTCATGGGGTCGCAAAGAGTCAGACACGACTGAGCGACTGATCTGATCTGATCTGATGCTTATTTCAGACTTTAATTCTAAACCATTGAATTCTGATAAATACAAACCAGTTTCTTTCACATCTAAGAACTTCCTCCTATATTTTAATATTATGTCAACTAGTTCTCTTTAAATATTTTCATGTTATTATATTTTTTTCCAACTTTACTGAGGCACAGTTGACAACTGAAAACTGTAAATATTTAAGGTACAACTATGAATATTCACCACAAACAAGCTAATTGATACATCCATCACCTCAGTCATCATCTTTTGTGGGTATTTGTGGTGAGAACACATTATGATCTCTTGCCAGGGACACAACCCAGTATCAATAATTTCAGTCACACTGCTATGCGTTCAATCTCCAGAACGATGCATTTTGCATAAATGAAACCTGTGTTGGAGCAGAATGAAACAGGCAGCAGGTTCAGTCTTGGTCCTTTGAGGCTGTGAATCCAACCTTCAAATCATTAAAGTAGGGACTAATTTCAGTCAAAAATGCTTTCAGAATAAGGAGTGGTTCTGGAAGTTAACCAAGTCACCCATAACAAGATTGGCATTAATTACATAGCTTAAGAAAGAATCTATCAGTCAAAAAGGGAAAAGATGAGCAATGGAATGATGAAACTAAGAGGAATAAAGCTTGGCGGTGCACCATGACACACCTTTCAGTAGTGTCCATTTCAGTGGGAGATTTAGGGAGATATTACATAATTTAACCAGTAGGTAAACTTTTTTATATTTTAAATTAATAATAACAAAAAAAAAGAAAATTAAAAAAGTAAAATTTAAAACAATGAAGCTCTAATACTTTTAGCAGATAGCTTTGTGGACCCATAGGGGATAAACGTTCTCTTTTCTGTCAGTGTACATGCATGAGAAGTACCAAATGCACCTTAATTTATTCAATAGATACTAAGCAACAGGAATGAGAGCCCGAACAAGACAGATGTGGCTCCTGACCCCAGAGACTTAACAGTGTAAGCGCTACAAGGCACCTGACCTTGACTTGGGAGATAGAGACTTCCTGGAGGAAATGACTCCTAAACTGAAATATGAAGATATAAAGATTCTAAAATAAGAAAGAAGAGAGATGAAGCAAAGAGAAAAAAAGAGTATTTATGGTTTAAAAAAGAACTCACAGAAAAGACAGAAATACATTTTAAGAGAATAAAATAAAATGTACAAAGTGTCTAGCGATAAAGCTGGATAGAGAGCAAGGCCAGAATCATGACTATAAAGACCGCTGAGGACTCTGGGTTCTGTCCTGAAATCACTGGGGCCTCCGAGTGGCTTTGCAGGGGTGCAGTTAGTGAAGATCCACCTGCCAACGCAGGAGATACAAGAGATGTGGGCTCAATCCCTGGGTCAGGAAGACCTTCTGGAGAAGAAAAACGGCAACTCATCCCAGGATTCTTGACTAGAAAATTCCGTGGACAGAAGAGTCCGGCAGGCTTCAGTCCATGGGGTCGCGAAGAATCAGACATTACTGAGTACCACGTGGTAAGTTCACTCTGGTATAGAAATAAGGATGCGCATGGACTAGTAAAACACGTTTCGTAATTTCAGCAATCCAAGCTAAAACCAGTGATAACCCGACATACTAGATGGCCCAGCTAACAGACTAGAAGAAAGAGGTACTTGCTGGAGCCCACCTTTTAGGCTGTCTCAAATATCTAAACTAGTAAATGCAGCAGCACATATGTAAGGTCCTATATTAATTTTTTAAAATACTTTTCCTCTACCTGCTCCATTAATGCTCCTATTTCCAATGATAGGAACTTCCAATCCATGGCATGATATCACAATCTTCTAGCAAAATATAAACTACTTAAGGATTTTGTGAACACATATACAAGCTAGCAAGCCACTCACACGCTTTGACAAGTGATCTTTCTTCTATGACGATCCCATTGATATTCAGGTAAATGAAATATAGTCTGCGGGTTAAAATGCCAAATGCTATTATTTTTTTAAGGAGAACCATGGCAGTGACACAAGAAAAGATTAGTACAGGTTATCAAAATACCAACTTTTAATTATCTAGAAAAACATGTGACACTAAACAATCGTCTTTATGTCTCACTGAAATATTTCAGGATGGGTTGTTGACTTCTTTCTGTTAAAGAGTGACTAGTTATGTAGACAAAAAAAACAGATACCATGTCTAGCATTCTTGGGAAAAGCTCACAGTTTCCTCTAAAATGAAAATTTTAATTTAATCTACAAACTTACAGATAGCATCTAGATTCTAGATGAAAATCTGAAAGCCCAACAAGACAGTCACCAGGCTTCAGGGCAGGTCCTACCACTCCGGCCATCTCGCAGGCAGGTGCTAATATTAGAGCCAGCTTTGCTTTTTTGCCGTGTGCCAACCTCTCCAGTTCATCACAACTGCCTTAACTGGTGACTCAATCTATTGTCATTAGAGGACATATAAGTCACTCCCTCTCTAACTGAATATTCTCTTTTTCTGGCCCAGCAACCTAAGATGAGGGAAGAGCAAATAGCTGTGGACATGACTGAGTGCTGAGATATGGACATGGACAGAGGCAGAAAGAACAAATCCACACAAAAGGATGGAAGATTACATCCCAAACTCAATGACTCGGTCTCAGCTTAAGGGCTTCCCTGGTGGCTCAGACTGGAGATAGAACTGCCATATGACCCAGCAATCCCACTGCTGGGCATACACACTGAGGAAACCAGAAGTGAAAGAGACACGCGTACCCCAATGTTCATCACAGCACTGTTTACAATAGCCAGGACATGGAAGCAACCTAGACACCCATCGGCAGATGAATGGATAAGAAAGCTGTGGTACATATACACAATGGAATATTACTCAGCCATTAAAAAGAATGCATTTGAATCAGTTCTAATGAGGTGGATGAACTGAAGCCTATTATACAGAGTGAAGTAAGTCAGAAAGAAAAACACCAATACAGTATACTAACACATTTATATGGAATTTAAAAAGATGGTAATGATGACCCTATGTGCGAGACAGCAAAACAGACACAGATGTAAAGAACAGTCTTTTGGACTTTGTGGGAGAAGGCGAGCGTGGGATGATTTGAGAGGGTAGCATTGAAATGTGTATATTATCATATGTGAAGTGGATCACCGGTCCAGGTTCGATGCATGAGACAGGGTGCTCAGGGCTGGTGCACTGGGATGACCCTGAGGGATGGGATGGGGAGGGAGGTTGGAGGGGGGTTCTGGATGGGGAACACACGTGTGCCCATGGCTGATTCATGTCAATGTATGTCAAAAACCACTACAATATTGTATAGTAATTAGCCTCCAATTAAAATAAATTAATTTAAAAAAAAAAGAATCTGCCTGCAATGCAGGAGACCTGGTTTGATCCCTGGCTTGGGAAGATACCTGGGAGAAGGGAACAGCTACCCACTCCAATATTCAGGCCTGGAGAATTCCATGGACAAAGGAGTCTGGCAGGCTACAGTTCATGGGGTCACAAAGAGTTGGACACAACTGAGAGACTTTCACTTTAAATCAACTTAAAGAAAATAACTCTATAAACTGTTATTTCATATCTTTGCCAATAAACTGAATGAAGGAACTGAGAATACGTTCACTAATTTTGTAGATGATGTTAGGAATGTTATATTGGGCATGGTGGCTAATTCATTAAAAGAAAGATACATGAGGAATCTCAAAATACTAAAGAAATAATACACCAAAACAAAATGAAGTTCAACATAGATAATGCCAAGTTACTATCCCACTAGGAGCCAAATGCTGATAAAGGTTAATGAAAATTTTGGCTTAATAAAATGTGCTAAGCAAAAATGTAAAATAATGTTATAATACATGTAAGATAAATATCAGCAGCGTAAAGTTTTTAACAAGTGAAAACTAAGCCTTCTATTATGCCATCGGATTCTTATTAAAGCAGTTAGGTTATCTCATATTCAAAACAATGTTCAATTTCTAGTCTCCTTGAGTTCCAGTGAAAACAGCAGTCTGATATCCCATCTCTTGTATTTTCACAAATATCTTGATATTACTTGGAGGCTAATGAAAGTGTAATTCAGTCTTAAATGCTGTGTTCTTTTATCATAAAAGGATGAAACAGTCAATTAAAGAAGTTTTAAAAAGAAGGCATAATATAGCCCTAGAAAGAAAGCAGTAGAAATAATAAAGATAAAAGCATCAATTACTTAAGATTAAAAACAATACAAGAATTCAAGAACTTTTTCTTAGATTTGGGGGGGTGGAGAACTAAAATAAAATATACACACCTTTAGCAAGTCTAATCAATAATTACAATAAAACTAATCAATAATTACAATAAAACTAACACTAATTCAGGGAATTCTGTGGTGGTCCAGTGGTTAGGACTGCACACTTCCAATGCGGGGGGCCAGGGTTCCATCCCTTATCAGGTAACTGAGATCTGGCATGCCCTGTGGCATGAAAAGGGGAAAAAAAACCCCACTAATTGCAGGTTTACTATGCTATATTTTACAGGTAACATTTCCATTCCCATTCTGTAACTCTACCCTTGAAGAAAAGGATACTGAAACTTGATGGATTGAATAATTTCAAATTCACAGAGATATGATATTTGGCAAAACTAATACATTTATGTAAAGTTTAAAAATAAAATAAAAAAAAAAATTCACAGAGATGTTAAGTGGCAGAGTCAAGATTCAAACAAAAGTTTTTTAACTCAGATCTCATTATCTGAACCAATATACTGCTTACAAATACAGGATACAGAGCAGAGACATAACCATAGGTAGGGAGGATATTTAAAATTTTAAAGGCAAATACTTTGCATACCTCAGCACAGATATCCAAACATCTACAAAATAAGCATAAAAATTTTTTAAGAATAAAAGAATTACCTTAACTAAAGCACTGTTTTGTTTATTTTTTTAGTACTTTTGTACGGGTTTAGTTGCTCAGTCATGTTGGACTCTTTGTGACCCTTTGGATTGTAACCTGCCAGGCTCCTCTGTCTGTGAGATTTTTCAGGCAAGAGTGGGCTGCCATTTCCTTTTCCAGGAATTATGGTGGCAACAAGCAAACACTGGGATTTTTGATATGTTTCAAACGTTGCAGAGATTTTGAAAGGGACTGAGCCAGGGCCTTCTTTCTCCCAACTGGTGCATGATCACTTATCTCAGCTTTCCAAAGAGTTTGAGCATTACTTCCCAACCACAAAAGATCCCCAAGCTGGGAAGGAATGGATCTGAGAACATTTATTAATAAGCCAGGTGAACTGAATGACTGTGCTTGAGATTGAAAAATGGTGGTCTTAAAAGTACATTTGAGACAACTTCAAATCTCCGTTAAGTTCAGGATTCAAGTCAAGGCAGAATATCTTGAGATGGCCACAAAGGCACTGAAAAATCGGCTTCCATGTCCAACATCCTCTCTTTGTGAAGCAGGGTTTTCTGCAGCGATAGCAACCAAAACGAGACTGTGACTGGACATAAGCAACACACTTGGAATGTTGCTGTCTCCTATCACCCCCAAGTGGGATTGTCTGGCTGCAGGAAAATTTTGCTCAGGGCTGCTACTGATTCTGCATTATGGTGAGTCATATAATTATTCCATTATATATCACAATGCAATAATAACAGAGGTACAGTGCACAACACGCGTAATGCACTTGAATCATCCCGAAGCCATCCCCCTGCCCCCGGTCTGTGGAAAAACTGTCTACCATGAAACGGGTCACTGGCGCCAAAAAGGCTGGGGAGCGCTAATCCGCCACTATGCCACACCCGTAACAGTCATTCCCAGACACATTCCCCATGTTTCAGTCTATATAAACTGGAAAAATCAAGCAGTTCTTCTGGATTATGGAACGACTCCTCAAGAGTCACTCTTTGTACTTCACGTCCAAGGCAGCTAAGACTCCAGTCCACTCAGGTCCAGAAGGACAGACGGATGGTGGAGGAGGGTTTTAAGGAGAATCAGGAGTGTGTCACAAAGCAGCTGTCTCAGAAGAGGCACTGCAGCTTCCTTGGGCATGTCATGCTAACTCCAAACTCATCAGGCTCTTCCCATGTGTCATCATTCCAATTTTCAGGATCCCACCCCCGCCCCGCCCCCACCGCAATCAACACCCTCATTTCAACAGCAGACATTCTACAAAGCTGGGGATCCAGTTTGCATTGTAATTTAGCCATTTTGAGGAAGAGACTTTGGATTTCATTTTCAGCCATCTCAGTTCTCTGAATTACAAGAGATAAGGCTCTCTTTAGGGGAAGACAGAGAAATTTTCAGGTGATTTATGAGCTTGGAATTCAAATCCCTTTGCTCACCTTTTTCTCCCCGGCCATGTTCATGAAACTTGTTATTCTGAAAAAATGTTTCCAGGTGTCAAAAGACATGGTGTCTCACCTCTTAAAAAGTATTTGATTAGGAGTATCCGCTGATGATCTTGTGCCTATCACTACTGCCACACCAGGCCATGGACAACCAGTACTCTCTTTACTACTTAAAATAGAATCAGCACCTTTAAATCAAATCAGATCAAGTTGGAGAAATCCCAGAACAAATTCGGAACATGCATTCTTAAGATACTCTTCCTTTAAAAGTACTCTCAGTAACAAAACCTATATTAGGGTTCTCCAGAGAAACAGAACAAAGAGGAGAGAGGGAGGGAAGGAAGGAGAGGAAGGGGCAAAGATTTATTTTGAGAAACTGGGCCGTAATATTGTTGGGGCTGGCAAATATGAAACATTAAGAACAGACCAGCAGGCTGAAGACCCAGGGAAGAGTTGATGTTACTGTAGTCTTGCAGTCTATAGACAGAAATCCTTCCTTTTTGGCTGGATCTCAAGTCTTTCCTTTCAAGGCCTTCAACTGATTCGATGAAGCTCATCTGTATTATGTATGGTAATATGCTTTGCTCAAAAAATTACTGGCTTAAAGGTCAGTCATATCTAAAAAATACATCAGAGAAACATTTAGACTGGGGTTTGACCAAACAACTGAGTACTACACCCTAGCCAAGATGACACAGAAAATTAACTCTCACAATATCCATACAAAAACCTGTACACAAAATTTTATAAGTCTTATGTGTAATACCCCCAAAATGGAGAGCACACAACTGTCCTTCAACAAGTGAATATTTAAACAGACTGTGGTACACCGATGCCATGAAATACTCTCAGCAATAAAAAGGAGCAAATTACTGATATATGCAACAATTTGGGTGGAATTCAAGGGCATTAGGCTAAGCAAAAAAATCCAGTCTCAAAAGGTCACATATTATATAACTCTACTTATATAGCATATTAAAATTACAAAATCATAGAGTTAAAGAATAGAGTAATTATTACTAGGCATTAAGGATATTCATTCAGGTCATTATGAAGATGTATTTATTAATATAAGAGGGATTGTTTTGGTTAAGAATTCATGGGAAGGTTTAGAGAGAAAATGTTTAAAGAGATGCATAATGATTTTCACTAAACCAGATATTAAAATAATTACCAAGATTAACAAGAGAATAGACGGAACAATGAAACCATATAAGAAGTTCAGTATATTTGTATACACAGTGAGCCAGAATATGATAAAGAAGGTTGTCTCAAATCAGTGAAGAAAAAATAAACTCAGAGGTTATTCAATAAGCAATGCTGTCATCTTTGGGTGTAGATACAGGGATTTCACATACATATTAGCTATTTGAAAAAATGTTTAAGTTTAAATGAATTTCGATTTTAAATAAAATTTACTAAAGCAAAGCAAAAACTCATAAGTAAAAATGATTAATACTTTTTCCTGCATACAAATATAAAAATTCTATGCATCAAAAGATGCTATAATCAAAATTCAAAATTATACAATGAAGAGGACAGCAAAAACTAAGATATAGCAAAAAAAGAGAGAAAGAAAAGTTACCAGTCTTAACACGCACTTGATATTTTTAATAAACTTTAAACCTACAAGAGCAATTTCAAATAGACAGTCACCAAATAATTGTAAATTATCATTAAAGAGAAAACTATCCTAAGACTCTTTGTGTACATTCCAAAAGTCACTGGTAAATGTAATCCAGTTGATCTATGCAAGGGCAACAAAGGAAAATTAAGAGAATTAGAATTAAATTCTCCTTTGGGTCTGGTAAAGCCACTCCTGTCTTACCAAGGAATTTCTTTGTGAACAATCCCTAAAATCAAATCTTTTGTGCCTAAATTTCCCATCTACTCTGAAGACTGAGGTGCACACGACGCTGTTGAATACTTTGGTGGCTGTGTTGTTTCAAATCACACTGCTCCTACTGCAGGATTTTCTTTCATAAAGTTAAACATAATCTATCAAGTAATGCTGGTTTCTATTCTTAAATCTAATCCTATTCTATTCTTAAACTTGATTTAAGAATAGATGCCTAGATGACTGTATAGTCCATCTGGGACAAACTAATTCAGCAGTCTTGGTAGCTATAAAAATAAAGGGAAGGCTACTCAAAAACCTGCAGAGCAGGCTATGGAAGGGATCTAATACTCAAAATTCAATTTAGACACTTAGGGAGTTTTCATTAAAGACAACAGGAAGAAAAATAACATGAAAAATATCCGCACTCATGGTAAACAGAGAAAGGGAGGGTAAACAATATACCAATTTGACAAAGCTTTTTAAACAAATAAATGAGAAAATAATCTTGCATGTGATTATTATTAATGAAATCTGCTATAAACTTTTAAAAATACCTTAAAAATTAGGATATTCTTTGACACTGATAATCTATTCCCAGGAATTTTGTGTCAATGTAAAAATTACTTTTTTCTAAGGAAACAATCAAAGCTACTGAAAACAGTATAAATGTTTCTATTCAAAAATATTATTTGTAATAACATAAATTTGTACATTAAAAAAAATCCAGAAATAGGAGATTGGTTAATAAATAATAGTATTCCCATACAATAGAACACTATATTATCATTAAAAATTAGATAAACAGTAAGAAAATAAATTGAAAAATGGTTGCTAATGTAGGAAAATATTCAATGTTACATTAGGTTAGAAAAATTCTGGACATAATCCACAGAGTGATACCTGTTTTGTTTAAACTATGTGTATATTTAAATTTTAAAATTATATGATAATAATGATATATTAATTGTTATTGTGGAGGGTATAATTATGTGCTATATATTTTCTAAACAATTCTCTGTATTTTCTAAATTACTGAAAATGAACAAATATTACTAGATGACCAGAAAAAAAGCTACTGTATTTCATTATATAAATATATATTGAGATTATATATAATGAAATTATATATATATAATATATATAACACCCACACACACACAGGATCCTTTTATTCTTAAAAAGGCAATACAGAACAATTTCCAAAATCTGATGTAAAGAGCACAAGATAACAGGATTTTAACATGTTAATTGCGAGAAAAGAATGACAAAGTTTCTATAATAAAATACATTTAGGAAAAACTGGGCTAAATAGAGTCGAAAAGTCTTCTTCAGGCTTCCAGAGCCTTCAAACGCAAATTTTTCAACCTCAGCCACCTCCATGCCAGCCCCTAGAGAGACTCCATAGAACCTCTAAGAATTCGGAGAACCACTTAAAAATCGCCAGTCTCTTCTATTATTCTCACATGCTGGATGTATTTTATAAAATGTAATGAGACAGGGAGGGAAGAAGAATGAATTACGTTACAATAATAGTGAACTTCCACAAGGCAATAATGTCTAAGTACATATTGGGACCAGGGACAGGGGGCAAGAACTGAAGAAGACAGCAGATGGAAAGGCGTGCAAACTTGACCTGCTTATTAAAACTGGTCTTATATGGATATATTATAAAATATGCAAATTGCATACATATGCTTTCACACGTCATGACAAATCACACTGATGTGGTAGAATTTTAAAGATACTATAAACTGAAATTATACATATACCTTAGCATTTAAATTAAAACTGCACCTTTGACTTTAAAAGCACCAGAGAGTTCAGTGCTAAAATTTATGCAGCAGAAAACAAACTTCAGCATTATTTACCAAACAGATCTTCATATTAGCCATTAGATGGCACCACATATCTACTAGTTAACATAACTGTAATCTTCCCCCATGTGTTTAAAAAGTATTATAAAACATATTTATCTTTTAAGTAAATATCATACATGTTATCTTTTGTCATGATTAAATCTTAAGTTTTCAAATGAAGAAAAATAATTAAACAATTATATCAGTATCACCCTTTCTGCAACATTACAATTTAAAAAAACTAAGTCCA
This sequence comes from Bison bison bison, assembly GCF_000754665.1. Classification (NCBI taxonomy): domain Eukaryota; kingdom Metazoa; phylum Chordata; class Mammalia; order Artiodactyla; family Bovidae; genus Bison; species Bison bison. Next base: position 2,399,758 of record NW_011494639.1, on the reverse strand, counting down.
TTCAGAAATCAAACTGGAATGTTCTAAGACAACTATTCAAAAGTTAAATGGCAAATGGCTAGAGAACGTCTTCCCTTAAGACAAACAGAAGATAAGACTAATTTTCTACCTTAATTTTTTTCTACTTCTTTTCCTTTCATAAATCTTACACTGTCCAGCTTCTAATTCTTCTCAATAATCTAATTTCTGTCTACTGTTCTTACCTAAATTTCATCATATTTTATTCTCTAATCTAGGACTCTCAATTTCTATCAATTTAAAGTGTAGCTTCCTAGTCTCTACCCTGATACCCTCTGTTCCACATCTTTTTATCTACTATTTAGACACACAAAAAACTGCCCTATTCTGCTCATTGCTTTTTCCAATCCAAATTAAGATAGAGTAACAAGGATAAGATTGACCCTACAACCTGAAAACACTGAAACACAAGACAAAATATACGAAAGACACTGGACACGGGCAAGAAAGGGCAGTGACCACGGAGAAAGGAAAAAAGTGATAATTATTATTTTCCAAGCTTACCGCCTGGAGAAAGTTTCCAGGCTGCAGCAAAGAGAAAGGGAGCCCAAGCAGTGCCCTGGGAATAAAAGGAGGCTAAGGAGGCCAGAGTTTGCACAGCTGAGTATCAGAGAATAGAAAGGGTTAGTCGCTCAGTGTCTGATTTCCTCACGACCCCATGGACTGAAGCCCACCAGGCTCCTCTGTCCATGGAATCTTCCAGGCAAGAATACTGGAGTGGGTTGACATTCCCTTCTCCTGGGGATTTCCTGACCCAGGGATCGAACCTAGGTCTCCGACATCGCAGGCAGATTCTTTACCATCTGAGCCAGAATGAAAGCTGTGCAGAAAGAACTCCAGAGAGCCGTGCTGAGTCACCCATAAGTAAGAATACAGCTGAGTACTGCTCAAGACATAAAACCACCAGAGATTGGGAAAAGACTCCTCCAAAAGGATTAAAGACAAAAGTGGTCAAACATCACACAGCACAGAAATAGTGTCTATTTTCAAGATCCAAAACGAAACACCAAACCTATAGGGCACTGATTAGAATTCTAGAATATCTTGCCCAAAGGTGAGGAAAAATTAAACTCTAGAATAAATGCAGGTATGATCCCACCAAACAATATTTAAAAGAAGACAAAAAGGAACAAGCTGTTTCCAAGTAACAGCCTAATTCATAACAAAATTCAAAAAAGTAAACAAAATAGCTAACATACAACAAGGAAAACTTCACAATATCTAGCATTCAATAAAAAATTATTAGGCACACAAAGAAGAGGAGGTGAAAATTTTTTAAAAAATCAAAACTGACTCAGAATGACAGAATTAGCAGACCATGATATATGGTTCCAGGTAATTTCACCAATAAGCATCTTTGCTACATATCAGCCATAAATATTTTCACCACATACCTAATTGGTCATAAGGTAATTTTGCTGTAAAAGATTAATAATAAAAAAGAGGGACATTTAAAAGTACATAATGAAACATTAAGAAATGAATACATTAAAGAAACTATAGCAAAATATAAAAGTGTGGAATATATTTAAAATGTGTGTAAAGTCATAACAAAGCTGTACAAATTAACTGATCTTATGAGTTGTAACAAGCACTGTCCTCAAAGTCTTTCATTCACAGAATTTTATACGTCTTTTCTTCTTATTAATTCATCTCCTCGTTGGCATTACTCTTTTACTTTTTCAATAAAATTCCTTTCTATATTAAGAGGAGTAACAGTTTCCAAATACTAGGATGCATATCTGTAAACTGAGCTTTGAATTTCAGTGAAAGCCATCCACACTGTTGCTTGTTCTTCCTATACTGTCTCATGTCTGTTAATAGACACTGCAAACTTCTAAGGGAAATGTGAGTTCATTGCTGCAGGTTCAGATCACCAAAGGATCTGCAAACTGATACATTAGTTCCTAGTATAATATGCAATTGGGCTTTATCCTCTCTTATTTCACACTTCTAGTATGTTTTATCACCATATTTTCTATCAACTCAGTATATATTATATATAGTTTGTTACCATTGCTATTTTAAGATCACCACACCTACTGGTCACTGTATAGACTATTATGAGGGCTAAGGTTTATATAATACAAAAATGGGTACATTGCATTAACAGAGAAATGAAACCAAACTGCCAACCAGTTATTTTATCTTTATGGCAAAACTGCCTTACAGCCAATTAGTTATGCAATGACAATGCTTGCAGGAAAGATGCTTAAAGAGAAATATTGGACACAATACTAACAGTTATTATAATGTATCCCATGGGTTCAAAAAGCTAGCAAAAAGACAAAGTATTAAGAACCATTGATATATGTTTTTAAAAACCTAAATCAACCTTCTAAAGATGAAAACTATAATATCAGAGGTAAAAAGATTAACAACAGATTAAATATTGAAAAATAAACATTAGCTGACTTGAAGACATAGCAATAGAAAGTAACTGAATAAAACAAAGAAAACAATTCTTAAAATGAACAGAAAGGCTGTAAACTGTGAGACAACTTAAGGTGCACAAATATATACGTAATTAGGGTCCATAAAAAGAGAGGCCAGAGAAGGGAGAATTAAGAAAACATTTGAAAAAATAAAGTTCAAAATTTTTACAAATTAAATGAAAATGACAAACTACAGAAGCTAACTGAACCCAAGTACAAAAAACATGAAGAAAGGTACAAAAAGGAATATCATATTCAAATTATTTAAAAACAGTTATTAAGATCTTAAAAGCAACCAGAAAAAAATTACACATTATGTAGAAAGGAAAAAAGATAAGGTTAACAACAAATTATTTGTTAGAAACAAATGCAAGCTAGAAAAAGTGGAGCACCCATCACTACAGTACTGAAAGAAGGGGAAAGGTGATTAACCTAGAATTCTTTACCAGTGAAAATATCTTTGAAAAACAAAGGTAAAATAACAGTAATAAATTGTTCTTAAACTGTGAGACATTCAAAAGCGAAAAGAATTCACCACTAGCAAACCTACTCGAGAAATGTTAAAGTCCTTTAAGCAAAAAGAAAATGATAACACATGGAAACAGATTTATCAAAAAGGAATACAAGGCACTGGAAATAGCAAATGCATGGGTAAAGACAGACTTATTAATTTTTTAAAAAGATAATTGAGAGTGATATCAAGGAAAATGGAGGAGAAACGTCAAGGGTTGGTTTCTGCACTGAAACAACTATTACACTGGAAAAAGGCGTCAGAACCAACGATTCTTCCACAAAAAAATTTTGTTTTCTATTTCTTTACTTCTGTACCTACATGAGATAACAGATACTCACTACACTTATTGTGATAACCATCTCATGATGCATGTAAAGTTGTACACGAGAAACTTATACAGTGCTGTACCTCAATTATATCCCAATGAGATTTAAAATTTCTTTTGAAGTCATCTATTGCTGAATTCTGCAACCTAATCAGACACTTAGAGCAACCAGAGACATACCTGATGAAGAAGAGGTTGCTGAAATTTGGTAGCAGAGCAGTGGTGT
>NW_011494639.1:2389418-2396140 GCF_000754665.1 Bison bison bison | reverse complement strand
TTCGCAACTCGAATGGAACGATTGGACTTCCCTGGGCCAACACAAGAGGCCATCCTGAATTCCGCGTCGTAAGTCGAGAATCCTGCTACACCTCAAGAAAACCACGTGGTTCCCCGTCATCGCAAGATGTAGCCCTGTGCCGCTACAGCGTCTCAGGAGAAGTCCCATTATGCTCCTGGAGCAGCTGGCTGGGGTTGGGGTGGGGGGGAGGGCGGTGGCACTAAGCACGTTGTCTTATGAAAATTTGGGGCTGCACACTTTGGTTCTTCTAGCTATTCCCTAAAGGACTAGGGCAGATGTTTGCCTTTGTTTTGGCTCCCTCAAACTACAGTGACATCCCTGGCAGGAACTACTGAAAAATTTAGACAGGTAGATCTTTGTTTTGCTTGGTATTTTGGATCCAGACATTTAAGGAAACCTCTATGAAGTCATGGCTGACCACAGATATAATGCAAAAGGAAATACAGTGACCACACCTTAGAAAGGACAAAGACTTTTCAAATATAATCTAACTGTGGCACCCAACAGGCAAAAGTCAGCAATCCCTGATAAGCAGGAGAATCTGATTTTCATGCCACATTATGGCATTCAAAATACCCACTTCCCAACAAAGAATCACAAAGCAAGGAAACAGGAAAGTATGTCCTGTTCACATGAAAAAATATATAAATATTTTTACATTTCAAAACCATCTCTAAGAAACCCAGACATTAAAATTGCTAGTAAAAAAAATTAGAAATCAACTGTATTAAATATGCTTGGTGAGCTAAAAGAAGAAGACCTAAAGGAAATTCAGAGAGTAATATATTAACAAATAGAGGGTCAATATATACACACTGTTCAAAAGAAACAAGCAAGAATTCTGATGATGAAGATGGCTGAGATACAAGACAACTGGAAGTATTCAGTTTGAGAAGCAGAAAAATAATGAAGAAAAATTAACAAAGCCCAAGGGACCTAGGGAATATCATCAAGCATACAAATATATGTACCACAGGAGTCCCAGAAGGAGAAGAGAGAGGGACAGAAAAATATTTGAAGAGATAATGGCCACAAACACCCTAAATTTGTTGAAATAAATGTAAACATCCAAGGTCAAGAAATTCCAAGCCCTATAAATGCAAAGTGACCCACACGAAGACACATTAAACTCGAGAAAAACAAACTCTTGAAAACAGGAAGAAAGAAACATCTCATTACATACAAGAAGTTATCAGTAACAGTTGATTTTTTTTTTTTTTTAAAAATCAGAAACCATGGAGGGCAGAGGGCAGTAGGGTAACATATTTAAAGTCCTGAAAGGAGAAAAAGAAAAGTCTGTGAACCAAGAACTTTAAACACAGCAAAATTATCTTTTAAGAAAGAATGAAAAGGTAAGACATTTCCAGACAAATAGAAGTTGATGGAGCATGTTACTAGAAGAATCGTCCTACAAGAAATACTAAGGAAGTCCTTCCGGCTGAATCGAAGAAACAGTGGACAATACTAGAAGCCACAAGACTGAACAGGACAGGGTAAATGGAACTCCACAGATGAATAACAAAGCCAGTTATTGCATTTTGGGTTTATAACTCATTTCCCTCATCGCTGTTTCAAAAGAACATACATAAAATAACCATTATAAATCTATGGACACATAATGCATGTACTCTGACAACTATCAGAAAGTGGAATTAAGAATCAAACCTCATTTACAAGTGCATTATAAAGAATAAAATACCTGGCAATAAATCAAGCCAAGAGGCACAAACTTCTACTCAGAAAACTGTTAACTGTATGATACTGATGAATGAAACTGAAAATGACACAGATGGAAAGATATACTCAGGGACCAGAAGAATATTGTTAAAATGTCCATATTACCCAAGGCAATCTACACTGGTTCTAGAAAAGACAAATCAATGAAAAGAAAAGAAAAAAAAAATCTAAGTGGGTCAGTTTCTGTAGATGTTTTTTTCTTTTCTTTTCATATTTATATATATATACATACACACACACACACACACACACACGGAACTTCCCCAGTGGCTCAGATGGTAAAGCGTCTGCCTGCAAGGTGGAAGACCTGGGTTCAATCCCTGGGTCAGGAAGATCCCCTGGAGAAGGAAATGGCAACCTACTCCAGTACTCTTGCCTGGAAAATCCCATGGACAGAGGAACCTGGTAGGCTACAGTCCATGGGGTCGCAAAGAGTCGGAGACGACTGAGCGACTTCACTTTCACTTTCATATATACACACTAATTTAGTATATAATAACAGAGGTATATCAAATTAGCAAGGATGAATTTTTCAATAATTAGTATTCAAATAACTGGTTAATCAGAGATAAATGCAAAGCTGAGTCCTTCACAATGAAAAAGCTGCAAGTAGATTCAAGACTTAAATGTTTAAAGATGCCTACATTTTACAGTAATTAGAGACTCACTGAGTTAAACTATGAATTCTTTAGAGAAATCATCTCCAAATGTAAGCCAGAGTCAACATCTGTATGACTCTCACTTTGTGGACAAATTTCTCAAAGGTTTGTTTGTGGTTATTTAACTTTGGGGGCTAAAAGGTAGAAAAGATGAATCATATTTCAGCTGATGCACAGAAAACTGTCCTCTGTAGGTATTTTCTCTCTTCTTGAAAATGGTCATAAGGTAGTATAAGTAACTAAGAAATTAAATTTATTGTTCAAAACAACCCAGCCATATATATCTCTTTATACAGAAACTCATATAAATAAAAAAGTACTTAAGCCAATATAGCCCATTCTTTCATCTGAGTCTTAGGATGAAATAGACCCATAAGAACAGCAACAAAAATCTCCCTTCTCCCCTAGTCTGCTTCTAAAGGAAAAACATCTTAGGAGAGAGAAACCAAAATTAAGTTGATAATGCAGGTAGCATTCTGTAAAATGTTCAGACGCTTATTACTGAAAAGGGCTGTAGTGGTTGGTATATATGACATCAATTTTCAGAATGGCATCAAGAATTCATCTCTAATCATCTTCTCTGAAGGATTAAAAAGGAACCCTGGACATCTCAGCTTCAAATCAACGAGGCATGATCCTGAGCTAGAGTAGGCCGAGACCTCGTCCCTTGGACCATGGGCTGGGCAGTTAAAACATTCTGATTCTTCTGTCTTGGTGCCAATAAATGAACTTTCTTTTCCTTTTCAGGGTGAGTTATTAAACAGTGTGTAACATAGCTGAATAACGCATACGGACTTAGGAAAAACGGAAAGAGGCTTTAACTCTATGAAGTTGGTCCCTAGAAGTCATTCTGCAAAACACCTTAGTTTTATACTCACAAAACTCCAACTAATCCAGGCTATAGAAAAAATAAATAAAAGGATAAGAGAGAAAGTGGTACTTTCAGACAGAAAGGACTGGGTGAGGTACAGGGCTGGCTCTCACACAGTCTCCATTTTTATAACAATGACTCCAGATTCTCATAATACTGTGACCTTCACAATAAATTCTTTCCCCTTAAGTCCTGAACTTCAACCTCCCCTTCAACTGTTGAGGGGCTGCCTTACTCACTAAATATTGATATTAACTTACAGCAGCCTCAATTTGGAATACAAAACTAAAAATAGCAAGCATGAGTCAACACGGAAGGCTCTTTTCCCTCTGGGTGCACATAAAACTCTCATTAAGAAGTTCAAGGAAGCTGGGAATGAATCAAAGAAAATACAGCTCCATGATTTCCACCTTCCATTAAATTGTAAATGAAAATGTCATTTTAATTATAGTAGCAAAAGCCCTATTCTTTGTTACCATCAAGGCTCTATAAATTCACAATCTAATTAAAAATTCTTGAGTCAGGAAAAAAAAAAAAGAACACCTTAAAATGTACTCTAACACAATAGTTACAAAAATCTACTGGTCCCCTCAACTCAAGAGTATCTCTTATTAGCACTGCCTAGAAGTCACTGAGCTCTATGAAAGGGAAAGACAGCTAGCCAAGAGCTACAAAATATGAAAACAGTATAAACAGGAGAACTATATTACAACTCTAGATTTTTTAAAAGATAAAATTCAAACTAAAGTACATGCTAGGAAAAGAAGCACATTATTTACAACACACTGTTTAGTCACAACAAAGAAATAGAAATAGTCACAAAAAATTATAATTTTTAGTATTTGAGTGTTGATTTAACAATACATAAAAATGACTTTTACTGGATTTGCATGGAAACTGAACACAGATCTCTTCATATGCCAACATCCAAAAATTAGTGCTCAGAATTTTCCATACTCGGAGCCACTCCCTTATTCAGAGGTCAGCCAAGTGTTTCCTTTATAAATTGCCCATCATTTAAAACATTGTGGAAGATTCATGTTGAGCCAAGTCATTAGTAGCTCTCATACATTCAAAATGCTGAATGTCAAACCACTAAAACAATGAGCAACAGAAACTATCAGGACGTATCTTCCACATTCATATATACAGAACACATCTGACCCATTGTTAAGAGTCTGCAAGTTTCAAGAGCTGTCCCTACTCCTTCATTAAAATAATATTAATAACATGCATATACCAACTTACTGGCTAAGAAGCCAGACACAAAAAGCCTACACAATTCACTTAGCCTAATGTTTTCAAAGAGTTGACTCATTGGAAAAGACCCTGATGCTGGGAGGGATTGGGGGCAGGAGGAGAAGGGGACGACAGAGGATGAGATGGCTGGATGGCATCACTGACCTGATGGACATGTGTTTGAGTAAACTCCGGGAGTTGGCGATGAACAGGGAGGCCTGGCGTGCTGCGATTCATGGGGTTGCAAAGAGTCGGACACGACTGAGCAACTGAACTGAACTGAATGCTTTCAAGATGTATCCATGTTGTGGCTTACATCAATTTTTATTCCTTTTTGTGTGTGAATAATATTCCATTACATGGATATACCAATTTTGCTTACTCCACTGATTGGCTGATGTATATTTGGGGGTCATTTCTATTGTTTTAGTGATTATGAAAAATGCTGCTATGAACATTTATGTACAAGTTTTATATTAACATGTATTTTCAATTCTCTTGAATATACCTGGGCGTGGAATTGCCAGGTCATCTAGTAACTTCAGTTGTTCCTCAGTATCCATGGGGCACTGGTTTCAGGACCTGCTGTGAATACCGAATCCAAGGATGCTAACATCCCAGTGGGCCCACTATGACCATGCTTCTGCATCCACAGAGCCAAACAACCACTGATCAAGCATTAAGCTCACCATCTGACACTGGCTGAACCCAACGCAGAACCCACAGATGAGGTGTCGACTGCATATTTATTGAAAAAAATCCGCGTGTAACTGAGCCCGTACTGCTCAAATCCATGATTTTAAAAAATATTAAAAAAACTATATATTTTTAACTTTTTGAAGAATTTTCAAACTGTTTTCTAAAGTGGTTGTACCATTTTATATTCTTACTAGCAATACATGAAGATTCCAATTTCTCCACATCCTTAACAACATTTGTTACTATTTTTAAGATCATTCTTAGTCAAGCATTAGGAAGAGAACAATTGAGAATCCTTATACAGTTTTATTTTATTTTTCCTTAGAAGCTGCCAAAGAAGTAAAAATTATGACTGAAAAGGAGTAAATAAAACTATCATGATTTGTAGGTGATACAAATGTCGATATAGAAAACCAAAAATATCTGTAGAAATATTAAAACAGTTTAGCAATAAGACTGGATATAAAATCAATATAAAAGTTAATTGCATTTACATTATCAGATTTCCTGTTCTTCACAGCAATAAAAATATGAGATTTCTAAGCACAAATCTAACAAAAATTATGCAAAATTTTTATAGATAAATTTTTAAAACTTTATTGAAAGGCGTTAAACAAATGCAAAGATACACTATGTTCAAGAACAGAAGGTTTCAGTTACAATAAAGACATTAACTCCATATGGATGCAAAGATTTAACATAACTCATTAAAATTGCAAAAGGGCTTTTTAAGAAACTGGACAGATTGATTCCAAAATTTAAACAAAAAACAAATCAAAGGCCCAGCAATAATCATGACACCACTGAGAAAGAAAAAGAATTTGCCCCAATAGATAAGAATCACAAAGTTCTAATAATCAGTGAAGAAAAGGAACAGATAAGTGTTGATAATGGAACAGTGTGAAATATTTTAAATACTTGGTAAATTGTGTAAAGAAAAACTGAAATTAGGTTCTTACTTTTATATTTGGAAATATAAAAAATTTCCAAAAAATTAATTTCAGCCAGATTAATAATAATAACTATGACCAAAGTTTAAAAGGTTAAGACTTTAAACTTTAAAAAATATTATTTCCCCCCAAAGTCCTAAAGAGTGCTAAAGAGAAAAAAGGAGAGAGAATGAAAAAAAGAATATTTAGAAGTCTGACTAATATTAAAATTTTTGCTCAAAGACCATGGACATTTGTATCTGCAAAAAAATGGAAGTTGCCTAGCTCCATGCCTCCCAAATTTTCCTTTCCAAATTGTAAAAACTAGAAGTAAAAAGTAAATCTACATAAAAACCATGTCCTCAGAATAACTTGAATACAGAGAATACTGAAATCTCAAAATAACTGTTAGTAAAAAAGACAAAACTTAACAGATCTTAGGGCATAATCTCTCACGTTCTCACCTACTCCAATCCCATTGAAAGGCTTTGGCTTAAACAAAGACAAAGAAAAACTGCTGAGAAGACAGAAGGAAGATTTAAAAAAAAAAAAAAGGGGAAATAAAAC
>NW_011494639.1:2382766-2389318 GCF_000754665.1 Bison bison bison | reverse complement strand
GAGTTGGTGATGGATAGGGAGGCCTGGCATGCTGCGATTCATGGGGTTGCAAAGAGTCGGACACAACTGAGCGACTGAACTGAACTGAATCTGAAAACACTAAAAAAAAAAAAAGAAAAAACAATAGATTTAGATAGAGCACAGGGAAGGAATCTCAAAGTACACGTGAGCTGAAGGGACAAGCATGACTTAAATGGGTGGGTGGGTGTCTCTGTAACTTAGTTTCAGGAGAAGGAAAAGGCAAAAAGGCAGAAGGTTCTTTGGCAATTTGGTGGAGATGAGGAAAAGAAAGAAAATGGAAGAGTCTTGGGCTTCCCTGGTGGCTCAGACAGTCAAGAATCTGTCTCCAATGCGGGAGACCTGGGATCGATCCCTGGGTCAAGAAGATCCCCTGGAGAAGGGAAAGGCTACCCACTCCAGTATTCTTGCCTGGAGAATCCCCATGGACAGGGGAGCCTGACGGGCTATAGTCCCTGGGTTCCCAAAGAGTTGGACACGACTGAGACCGAGCAACTAACACTCACTTGGAAAGACAAAAGAATCACAAAATCAGACGATTCAGAACCCCTTCCCTACCAAAACAAAAGACAACAAAATACCCTCACTATATCTTTCCATTTCAATATCCTCTTCTACTCAGCCTGAAATTTGCTCACTGATGTCACATTTTTAAATTACACATCTACATCTGGAGGGAATTTATGCAGATGATCACCATTAACATAAACAGAACATGTAAGACAAGGAAAAAGTAGGCATATTACATGAGGGTGGATTCACTGATAAGTGCGAGAATGGGGCTCACTGTACTTCTTGGGCTCACTGCTTCATTAACATTTCCCAGCCTTTTCTGAGATTAGATATAGCCATGACTGAATTACTGACAAGAGGTGTGCATCCAAGGGAATGTGTACTGCTTCTAGGCCTAGCCCATAATCACCTCCTAGGCAGAATCCTGCCTTCCCCTTCCCTCTTCCACACCCGCTGCTGGATGCAGATGAACCCGCCACCTCCAAAAGCACACAGGGAAGGCGCCAGAGCCACGAGATAGGAGCCTGGATCCCTGAATCGCTGCTCAAGACTGTGATGTAGCAATCACACCGATACACCTGACTCAGACAAGTGAGAAAGAAATCTGCACCCTATTCAACTCATTATCTCTCTGGGATTTGCCTGACATACCAATACTTTAAATAATACAAAAGGCTATTTCCTAAGGAAGCAAAAAACATTAACTAATGATATACGGTAAGAAGAGGCCTATGGCAACGCTGAGGGAAAAGAAGTGGTGGAGGCAGACTGAATGACAGGCCAGCAGGGATTCTCTCTGGCCAGTGAGGCACTGAGGTGGGCGCCCGAAAAGTGGACAGCAAAGGGGTATTTGAAGAAGACAGGTGACGCTCTAAACATAACGACTGTATAACAAGCCTCTACTGCAAACATTAGTGCCAAGTGAAAGTCACTCAGTCGTGTCCGACTCTTTGCGACCCCATGGACTATAAAGTCCATGGAATTCTCTAGCCCAGATTACTGGAGTGGGTGGCCTTTCCCTTCTCCAGGGGATCTTCCTGACCCAGGGATCAAACCCAAGTCTCCCGCATTGCAGGAGGATTCTTTACCAGCTGAGCCACAAGGGAAGTCCCAGAATACTGGAGTGGGCAGCCTATCCCTTCTCCAATGGATCTTCCTGACCCAGGAGTCAAACTGGGGTCTCCTGCATTGCAGGCGGATTCTTTACCAACTGAGCTATCAGGGAAGCCCAATAATAAGCCTTGATCTAAAAATGTAAACTCTGAAAATTGAAATACAACTATACAGGGAAATGGGATGTGGACAAATGCATGGGGAGGATGAAATAATATTTTATTATTTTCAATAATGATTTAAATCACTGAATTATTTATGGACTGCTGCTGCTGCTAAGTCACTTCAGCTGTGTCCAGCTCTGTGCGACCCCATAGACGGCAGCCCACCAGGCTCCTCTGTCCCTGGGATTCTCCAGGCAAGAATACTGTAGTGGGCTGCCATTTCCTTCTCCATTTATGGACTGGTTTTACTCAATAAATGTACTAACATTCATTTAACATGTATTAGCTAGTGTTGAAAGGCAGAGACATTACTCTTGCTGACAAAGGTTTGTATAGTCAAGGCCCAGTGGTCACATACGGTTCAGAGAGCTGGACAGTAAAGAAGGTGGAACACCAAAGAATTTATGCCTTCAAACTGTGGTAGTGAAGACTTCTGAAAGTCCCCCGGACAGCAATATCAAACCAGTCAGTTTTAAGGGAGATCAACCCTGAATAATCACTGGAAGGACTGATGCTGAAGCTGAAGCTCCAGTATTTTGGTCCAGTATTTTGGATGTGAACAGACGATTCATTGGCAAAGTCCCTGATGCTGGGAAAGACTGAGGGCAGAAGGAGAAGAGGGCGTCAGAGGGTGAGATGTCTGGATGGCGTCACTGATGCAATGAACATGAACCTGGGCAAACTCCAGGAGATGGTGAAGGACAGGGAAGCCTGGCATGCTGCAGGACATGGGCTCGCAGGGAGTCAGACATGACTGGGTGACTGAACAAGCTAGTTTAATCCTCACAACAACACACGAGGAACACAATACTGTTATCCCATTTCATAGATGAAGACAGTGAGATGCAGGTTGTGGTTCAGTGGCTAAGTCATGTCCACCTCTTTGCAACCCCATGGACTGCAGCACACCAGGCTTCCCTGTCATTGAGATATATGAGGGCTCAGTAACCCACCTAAGGTCAAACAGTTAATAAGCGGCAGGAAGACAGTATTATTAGAAGCCAGGCATCTTGATTCTAGAACCATATACCCAACCAATACACTAACCTACCAGAACTAAACCTTTACCTACAACAGGAGGAAAACAACAGATGTTTAGGTATTTTCAAAAGCAAGAAATAGAGAAACTTAATTTAGAATATGAAGGTGAGCAGAAAACAGCTCAAAGGGTTGAGTGCCTCTGACTGTGGGAGTAGGATGGGTGTGAAGGACGGAAGGGCTAAGAGCATGATCTTATTAACAACAAAAGAAGCACTACTTTGATTTAAAATCAGAGCTTTAACTTTCACTGAAAAGAGATAATTAAGACAAATGCTACATACATCATAATTTTGCTTGAATTTAGACCTGCTGCAAATTCACTTTAAAAAGTGGATCTAACAGAAACTAACACGACAAGTTCCTTTGTAACAGAACACTTTAAGGGGAAATTCAACCTTAGTACCTAATTCACTTAGTACAGCAACTATAGCTTGTTACCTTGTCTACTCTCTAATTGTCAAAACCCCAACCTCGGAAGGAACAACTAAATTAAAACTGACTGAGAACATTTACTCCTGCATGATGCTTTCAGTTGAGAAAATCATTGGAAAAATCAAACAACTATCCCTGGCAGAACACAAGACAACCATTAAGTGTGTGTTTTGAAATTGGAATTCCAAAGATAATAAATTCACTGAGACAATAAACTATTCATGTTCAAAAACCACAACATAAACATCTCTTTAATGCTTACATGTAAATCTATGTTCAGGTTAACCTTGTATTTGGTCTTCTCTTTTCCACCTAAGCTCACTTCCTGGGTGATCTCAACTAGTCTCACTGTTTTAACCACCATATATCAAGGGAGAGCAACATCAACGTGGTAGCTGCTGATGCTTTCCCCGCGGGATAATAAGCCAGGATCTAACATATCCACAGATTAACTTTGGAAGACTATACCAAAAGAGAGAAAATTGGAGAAGGTACCTATGGAGTTGTGCATAAGGGCAGACACAAAACTACCGATCAAGTGGTAGCCATGAAGAAAATCAGACTAGAAAAGGGAAGAGGAAGGGGTTCCTAGTACTGCAATTCAGGAAATATCTCTTACTAAAAGAAGCTTGTCATCCAAATATAGTCAGTCTTCAAGACGTGCTTATGCAGGATTCCAGTTATAGCTCATCTTTGCATTCCTTTCCATAGATCTCAAGAAATATTTGGATTCTATTCCTCCTGGTCAGTTCATGGATTCTTCAGTTGTTCAGAATTATTTGTACCAAATCCTACAAGGGATACTGTTTTGTCTAGAAGACTTCTATACAGAGACTCAAAACCTCAAAATCTATAGATGGATGACAACCAAACAATTAAACCAGCAGATTTTGACCTTGCCAGAGTTTTTGGAACACCGATTAGAGTATATATCCATGAGGTAGTAACACTCTGGTAAAGATCTCTGCAAGTATTGCTGGGGACAGCTTGTTACTCAACTCCAGTTGATATTTGATCAATAATTTTCAGGGCTTTGGGCACTTCCAACAATGAAGGGTGGCCAGAAGTAGAATCTTCACAGACTATGAAAATACATTTTCCAAGTGGAAACCAGGAAGTTTAGCAATCCACGTCAAAAACTTGGATGCAAATGGCTTGGATCTGCTCTCAAAAATGTCAGTCTATGATCCTGCCAAACGAGTTTCTGGCAAAATGGCACCGAATCATCTATACTTTCATGGTCTGGACAGTCAAATTAAGAAGATACAGCTTTCTGACAGCTTCCACATCTTGTGTCGAGAATAGATGATTGTATTCTTATTACCATCTCTGTTTATGTCTCATATATTTTCTTTGTTGTAAAACTTAAGCTATATTTCATCTTCTGATTTCAAAAGTGTTAACTTAAAAATGTAAATCCTGTTCTATATGAATTTAAATATAATAATTCTGTATATGTTTGTAGATCCCACTGTAACAACTGTTTGTTACTATAATAAAACTATATAAATAAATATAGTATTGATGTCAGGAATCAGGAAAATTTTGAATTAGCTTAAACCATCTAAAATGCTATAGCAAAAAAAAAAAAATGCTATAGCAGTCTACTTTTCTTGTAGTTAAAAATACTAAAATTTAGGAAAGTATGCTAAGTTCAAAGTTCATAATGCTTTGAAGTATTTCTTATGCTCCGAATGTTTAAATTTTCTTGTCAGTTTCTTGCCATGTGGTAACTATCAGTTCAGTTCAGTTCAGTCTTTCAGTCGTGTCCGACTCTTTGCGAACCCATGAATCGCAGCACGCCAGGCCTCCCTGTCCATCACCAGCTCCTGGAGTTCACTCAAACTCACGTCCATCGAGTCAGTGATACCATCCAGCCATCTCATCCTCTGTCGTCCCCTTCTCCTCCTGCCCCCAATCCCTCCCAGCATCAAAGTCTTTTCCAGTGAGTCAACTCTTCGCATGAGGTGGCCAAAGTACTGGAGTTTCAGCTTCAGCATCATTCCTTCCAAAGAACACCCGGGGCTGATCTCCTTCAGAATGGACTGGTTGGACCTCCTTGCAGTCCAAGGGACTCTCAAGAGTCTTCTCCAACACCACAGTTCAAAAGCATCAATTCTTCGGTGCTCAGCTTTCTTTATAGTCTAACTCTCACATTCATACATGACTACTGGAAAAACCATAGCCTTGACTAGACAGATCTTTTTTGGCAAAGTAACATCTCTGCTTTGCAATACTACCTGCTTAAAGATGAGTATTCTTCAACTGGTATTTCAATTTGTGTGACCTACATGTTCAGGCACTCAGAATGAGAAAACTAACCAGATTTGAGAGATAATGCTTAATTTATAGAGGTTTTTGGTAACATAAAACTAACATTAGTGTACGCCAAAGTTTGCTAAGTTTTACAGTCAGAGGTCAAGGGCTGTCCACAGCAGGAAAGAACAGTTTATACAATTTATGAGCTATCCTATTTTTAGGTAGGCTATCTATCTGAGTGAATTCTTGTGCTTTGGTCAGAGGTAATAACTATACAAAGGAGTTGCTTATCTTGGCTTTCAAGTCTGACTAAAACTGCAAATTTTGACATAGTTTAGTTTATTAGCAGCCTTCTTTAAAGGTTCTCATGTATAATTATTTAACTAAAATCACTAGCCTTGGGAATTGTTTATTAATGCTGCTTCTTGTGATTTTTACCTGTAAGCAGCCTAATTTAAATTGTTTGTTACAGCCAAGAGAAATCTCTAAAAATAATTTTATCATTTTTCAGTTCAGTTCAGTTCAGTCACTCAGTCGTGTCTTACTCTTTCCGACTCCACGAATCGCAGCACACCAGGCCTCCCTGTCCATCACCAACTGCCGGAGTTCACCCAAACTCATGTGCATCGAGTCTGTGAGACCATCCAGCCATCTCATCCTCTGTCATCCCCTTCTCCTCCTGCCCCCAATCCCTCCCAGCATCAGAGTCTTTTCCAATGAGTCAACTCTTTGCGTGAGGTGGCCAAAGTATTGGAGTTTCAGCTTTAGCATCAGTCCTTCCAGTGAACACCCAGGGCTGATCTCCTTTAGAATGGACTGGCTGGATCTCCTTGCAATCCAAGGGACTCTCAAGAGTCTTCTCCAACACCACAGTTCAAAAGCATCAATTCTTCAGCGCTCAGCCTTCTTCACAGTCCAACTCTCACATCCATACATGATCACAGGAAAAACCACAGCCTTGACTAGACGGACCTTTGTTGGCAAAGTAATCTCTCTGCTTTTCAATATGCTC
>NW_011494639.1:2376702-2382666 GCF_000754665.1 Bison bison bison | reverse complement strand
TTTAATATAGTATCTAGGTTGGTCATAACTTTCCTCCAAGGAGTAAGCGTATTTTAATTTCATGGCTGCAATCACCATCTGCAGTGATTCTGGAGCCCAGAAAAATAAAGTCTGACACTGTTTCCCCATCTATTTCCCATGAAGTGATGGGACCAGATGCCATGATCTTAGTTCTCTGAATGTTGAGCTTTAAGCCAACTTTTTCACTCTCCTCTTTCACTTTCATCAAGAGGCTTTTTAGTTCCTGTTCACTTTCTGCCATAAGGGTGGTGTCATCTGCATATCTGAGGTTATTGATATTTCTCCCAGCAATCTTGAGTCCAGCTTGTGCTTCTTCCAGCCCAGCGTTTCTCATGATGCACTCTGCATGCTAAGTCACTTCAGTCGTGTCCGACTCTGTGCGACCCCACAGACAGCAGCCCACCAGGCTTCCCCGTCCCTGGGATTCTCCAGGCAAGAACACTGGAATGGGTTGCCATTTCCTTCTCCAATGCATGAAAGTGAAAAGTGAAAGTGAAGTCACTCAGTCGTGTCCAACTCTGTGCAACCCCATGGACTGCCGCCTACCAGGCTCCTCCGTCCATGGGATTTTCCAGGCAAGAGTACTGGAGTGGGGTGCCATTGTCTTCTCCAGTTAAATAAGCAGGGTGACAATATACAGCCTTGACATACTCCTTTTCCTAGTTGGAACCAGTCTGTTGTTCCATGTGTACATTTGGAAAAAAAAAAAACAAAAAACCCACATACCCCCAAATTTATCCCCTATTCTGACCTTTCCCGATTTCCAAATGCAAATATCCAACTAACTTCCTTCCTGACATCTATGATAAACAAGCATCTCAAAGCTAACACATCCAAGACAGAGAACCTGATTTCTACGCACCATGACTCCTTCCGGCCTCATCAGCTCTCCCAGTCTTTCCCATTTCGCTTAATAGCACAACCACTCAGAAGTGATGCCAAAACCTCTTAGAATTTCTCTCTTTGCCTTCCAACCCCCTCCATATTAAATCTATACTCAAGTTTTGTCAATTCTACCTATAAAATATGTCCCCGATCTAATAAGCATTTCTCAACTTCTCCACAACTAACATCAAAACCCAAGCCCCATCAATTCTTACCTGGACTATTTCAATAGCTTCCTGTTGGTGTCTTTATATCCACTTTTTAACCTTTACAAATGGTATATTACAAACAAATCATATCATTCACCTGCTTAAAACCCTGTTTAGCCCTCTGTGTTTCAAATTAAGCACAAACCCCTTACTATGGCCTAAGTCCACACATGATCTGGAAACCACCCATCTCTCCGATCTCAACTGTGAGACTTCCCACACTCATTCACGCACTCACTACTTCTCCAGCCATAGTTCTTTCAGCGTCTGGGACATGCCAAGCCTTGTTTCCACCTCAAAGTGTTTGCATTCTGTTCTCTATGACCTTTCCTGAGCATCACACTCCAGCTCCTTCTTGTCATGCACATATCAGCTTAAATGTTATCTCCTCAAAGAGTCCTGACCTGACAGACAGACACACATACACATGCAGGCACAGGCACACACGCACGCACATGCACACACACACACCCACATGCACATACACATTCTCTCTCTCATTCACCTCTAAAACTTGCTCCTTGATACCTACCGCAACCACCTCTTTCATGGCACTAGAACCAATAAACCCACACCACCTCTTCCACAGAAGAGTGAAATGTTACTGGAGGGTAGAAGACACAATAAAATAGCCATAGAACCCAGCTTAAAAAGGAAAAAGAAAGAAAATCCAGCCCTAGGGCCGTAGACTCAGAGTTTGTTGAGAAAGAGATGGGGAAGTTACAGGACCATACAACCTGTAAGCCTTTCCCTTCAGATTTTAGACTCTCTTAATTACCCCAAGTCACAAAAGGGATAAGAAAACACAGAGGGGCTTGGGTCTCCTCTATACATGGAGAAAAAATAGGGACAACGCCAAGAACTTGCAGTAAAATGATAGTATAGATGTTGGTTTTCTGTAGTGTCCTCTATTTAGACTGCCCTTGGCATCTAAGACCTATCCACAAGGGACAGTGTTCAAGACTGCCCCACTTCCGCTTCTCACTGACCTATCCAACCCCTTCTCCACAATGCCCTGGGTATCACGCCTTCAGGTCCATAATTTCTCACCTTCCACAATGAAAGTTAAATACCTGATAAAGTGCGGTAACAAGCTTGGATCCAAATGACAGAGGACCCCACCTTCTCTTTCCATGTAATACACTTGATATGAATTTCTAAAGATCAGACAGACTCTAATTATAGCAAATGTCAGGGAATGAAAAACCATGGGATGCTGATACAAAAAAAAATTTCAGAAGAGGCAGGTTTTTCTGGTGTCCTATAAACCATACCATTGCAAACATTTGTGTACTCTACAGAGGTGAAAGAGCTATTCAACCACACTTACATGAGAAATGAAAATATGAATGATGCTGACTACTATTTTTACTTACCAGAGTACCAAAAAATCCACAAGTTTATGATACTCTGTTGGAAGAGCTATGAATTCCTATATTTCTGGTGGGAATGCAAAATGGTACAATACATAAGGACAGGAATTTTGCAATTTCTGTAAAATGGTATAAGAATTACTCTTTTACTCAGTTTTTTTTTTTTAAAGAAATCTACTTAAAAATAGACCACTAATAAGTAGTAACAAACATACAAAAGTATTCATTGTGGCATAATGTCAACAGCAGAAATTTTAAAACAAAACAACTTCTACTCGTAGGAAATTAGTTAAATAAACTTTGGCATGTTCACATAATAGAGCACAAGGCAGCCAGGAAAAGGAATAAGAGAGATCTCTACCAACTTGAATTTAACTCTACAAATACAGTTAGGTTTCCTTTTAAAAAAAAGCAATATGGAAAAAAATATACATATATTTCACCTTTTGTAGGAAGAAACATTATATATTTCTGGAATGGGTTGCCATTTTCTTCTCCAGGGGATCTTCCTGACCCAGGGATCAAACCCGCGTCTCTTATGTTTCCTGAATTTGCAGGCCGGTTCTTTTTTCCTCTGCTCACAGGATCTCTTATCGTACAAAAGTTTCAAATTTAAAAATGGTAAAATTTATCACTCTTTTCCTTCTGGGTCTGCTTTCTGTGACTCAAGGACTTGTTTCCCACACTGAAATCACACTGTATATGAAATATTCTCCTAAAAGTTTTAAAGTTAATCCAAATAATATTTATTTCAGTGTAAAGCATGAGGTACAGATCAATTTTTAATTTTTTGCATATGGATAAACATTTATCCCAGCATCACTTAATAAGTATCCAATCTTATCCACTGAATTGTGATACTCACATTTTACATAAATTTCCATGTAAATGAATATCTTTTCGTGTTCTTTCTATAGTGTCTGATTAGACTATTTGTCTGTATCTGGGCCAATTCCACACTATGTTAATTACAGCAACTTTACAACGAGCTCTGGATATCAGCAGGACCAATCCCTGAAGCCGGGACGGCTAACTGCCTCAATATCCATTCTCTCTCTTCCTTTTAGTTATAGAATCAACCTCTGGATTTTACTTGTTCTGCTCAGGCAGAACTATTCTAGGCTTCCCTCGCAGTTAGACTTGAGCATGTGACTAAGTTCTGGCCACTTGCTCATGAGCACAAACTATCTATTTGCAATCCCTGGGTTGTATCCTTAAAAAGACTGACTTTCTCCCTTTCCCTTTCTGGGGACTGGAACGTACACATGATAACTTCAAATGTGCCAAGGAAGAGATCTTAAAGGTCATCAAAGCAAGACGAATGGACTCACCAACCAGAATCACCTAATTCCATCCTGCCTATGAGCTTGGAGTTTCACATAAGAGAGAAGTGAACTTTCCTTGTTTAGCCCCTTGGTCTCTGAGCAGGCAACCAAACGGATATCTTATTAACACACACCCATGTTCCTTTACTTGAAAGCGAACTTAGTTCTTCTTGGCTGTTTGAACTGCCATACACACTTAAGAATTAACTTGTCCACTCTCTGAAAATTCCTGATGGGATTTAGATTAGGACTGCATTGAATTCATAGATCAATTTGGGGGCACCCTGTGAATTTAAACATATTGCATATTTCTACCTATAAAATTATTTATCTCTTCATTTATATATCTTCTTTTATGTCTATATATAAATCTTTTTAACTTTCTGTATAAAAGTCATAAACAACTTTTGTTCATTTTGTTCCTGTGTATTTACAGATTTCATAATACTCTAAAAGAGATCTTATTTTATTGCATTTCCTAATTATCTGTTGCCTATTATACAGGAATGTGATAGTGTTAGTCACTCAGTCATGTCTGACTCTTTGCAACCTCACAGACTATAGCCCTTCAGGCTACTCTGTCCATGGGATTCTCCAGGCAAGAATACTGGAGTGGGTTGCCATTCCCTTTTCCAGGGATCTTCCCAACCCAGGGATCAAACCTGGTCTCCTGCACTGTAGGCAGACTCCTTACCGTCTGAGCCACCAGGGAAGCCCATATAGGAAAGCAGTGGATTTTTATAAAGTGATCTTGCAAAAGCTGGCTTAAAACTCAACATTCAAAAAACTAAGATCATAGCATCCAGTCCCATCACTTCACGGCAAATAGATGGGGGAAAAAATGAAAACAGTGACAGACTTTATTTTCCTGGGCTCCAAAATCATTGTGGACAGTGATTTCAGCCATGAAATTGAAAGATGCTTGCTCCTTGGAAGAAAAGCTATGACTAACTTAGACAGTGCATTAAAAAGCAAAGACATCACTTTGCCAACAAAGGTCCATATAGTCAAAGTGATGGTTTTTCCAATAGTCATGTATGGATGTGAGAGTTGGACCATAAAGAAGGCTGAGCACTGAAGAAATGATGACTTCAAAATGTGGTGTTGGAGAAGACTCCTGAGAGTCCCTTGGACAGCAAGGAAATCAAACCAGTCAATTCTAAAGGAAATCAGCCCCAAATATTCACCAGAAGGACTGATGCTGAAGCTGAAGCTCCAATACTTTGGTTACCTGATGTGAAGAGCATACTCATTGGAAAAGATCCTGATGCTGGGTATGATTGAAGGCAGGAGGAGAAGGGGGCAACAGAGGATGAGATGGTTGGATGGCATTAACAACTCAATGGATATGACTTTGAGCAAACTCCAGGAGATGGTGAAGGACAGGGAAGCCTGGTGTGCTGCAGTCCACGGGGTTGCAAAGAGTCGGACATGACTTAGCGACAGAAGAGCAACAACAGTTACATAGAAAGTGAAACTTGTAAACAAGGAACTTGGATATTAAGCTTAGGAGATTTTCAAGCAAAGTGCTAAAGGTGGCAGCTTGGTGTCTTCATGCTACTTATGGTTAAATTTGAGAGGAATGAGATAAAGTGAGGGAAGAATTGTTAAGCAAAAAGGAACCTGTACCCGATGCTTTGGAAAATCCTCCAGCCTATCCATGTTGTAAATTATGCTAAAATCAGGGGTTCGGTGTCAAGAAAGCGTGCCCTGAGACACAACCAAGGTGG
The DNA here is from genome assembly GCF_000754665.1 of Bison bison bison. Taxonomy (NCBI): domain Eukaryota; kingdom Metazoa; phylum Chordata; class Mammalia; order Artiodactyla; family Bovidae; genus Bison; species Bison bison. Next base: position 2,377,123 of record NW_011494639.1, on the reverse strand, counting down.
GACTAGACCACCTTTGGCTGGTGCCTCAAACAGAATAAAGGGTCAGAATGCTCAGTGACTGTGAGCGCTCTCTGCAGAAATCAGACATGTGACTCACAGATCTCCTCAGCCACTCCAGCAGAAGCCAGACACGGAGACAGAACCATCCAGGAAAGACTGTGGAGGGGCGTCCTGTCTAAAGGAAGGAGCCCCGCCCTCCAACATACAGGGAAGACTCACGAGAATCTTTCCTGAGACCACGTTATACCAGCAGAAACACCACCGCGTTAGACTGAAAGGGACAAGAGAGGACAAACTGTAAGAGGGGTGACAGACTCACATCCTACGGGCGGCAAAGTCCGATGTACACTCAGGTGCAGATACACACTCGGTTCAGTTCAGTCCAGTCGCTCAGTCGTGTCCGACTCTTCGCGACCCCATG
>NW_011494639.1:2361235-2376331 GCF_000754665.1 Bison bison bison | reverse complement strand
CGGACCTTTGTTGGCAAAGTAACATCTCTGCTTTTGAATATGCTATCTAGGTTGGTCATAACTTTCCTTCCAAGAGTTAGCGTCTTTTAATTTCATGGCTGCAGTCACCATCTGCAGTGATTTTGGAGCCCCAAAAAATAAAGTCTGACACTGTTTCCACTGTTTTCCCGTCTATTTCCCATGAAGTGATGGGACCGTTCCAGAAAAAGGAAGGGTTACTCCAAGTATAGAGTCTTAAACCCGAGAGTGGAGCCTCAGACGTCAGGGCCAAGAGCCACAGAGTGTTATTTCCAGTCTTGAACCCCAAAATATTTTCCCCAGTTGGGTTTCAAAATTGCTTGGCATCAGTGACTCCTCTCTTCCGCTTTCCCACTTTTGGAACGGAAATGTCAGTAACTGTTATCCTGCTCCATCATTGTGTTTGAAGAGCAGGTGATATATTTGCTAGTTTTACACGTCTAACAGATGGAGAGGATTTCTGAACCAGGACAGATGATATCTAGAGTTTTACTCAGACCTGATATAAATGATTCAGATGATAGGACTTCTAAGTTGATAATATTTAGATGATATTTTGATGATTTATGGGCTTCCCTCACGGCTCAGCTGGTCAAGAATCTGCCCACAGTGCAGGAGACATGGGTTTGATCCCTGGGTTGGGACGATCCCTTGGAGAAGGGAACAGCTACCCACTCCAGTATCCCAGCCTGGAGAATTCCATGGACTGTATAGCCCATGGGGTAGCAAAGAGTCAGACATGACTGAGCGACTTTCACTTTCACTTTGATGATTTACACGGGAAGACTTCTGAGTTGATGTTATAATGTAAGGCTTTGTAGATCAGGGTAAGGACTTTGATTTTATTTTAGGTATAGAGGGAATCCAGAGAAGAATTTCAACCAGCAAGTGATACGACCCAATTCACATTTAAAAGATCACTGATGTGTACTGTAAGCACGTTAAGAGGAAACGCTGGAACCTGTTAGGAAACCATTACAGTAGTGTGGGCAAGAGAAGACAAGGATCCACACTACAGTGATAAGAGCAGGATGGAGGAACAGAGGATCAGATTAAAAAATGTACTCTGAAGGTATAACTGCAGAAGTTGCTAATAGTAATCAATTCAACACAGAAGATAAAAGAATAAGAGAAGCATGGATGATTCTTCAGCTGGGACTTGACCAATTGAGTAGACTGTTCTGTTCATTAGCTGAGATGGAGAAGGCTGAGGAAGGTATAGATTCATGTGAGAAAACCAAGATTTGCATTTTAGACACACCACGTTTTTATTCTAACAGACATGCAGATAAAAATATAAACTAAGTACTTTGATATAAGAGGAGGGAACTCAAGGGCAGTTCAGAGCCAGATTTACAAATCTGCATGGCATTGAAAACAAAAGGACCAGGAGTTACCTGGTGATCCAGTGGTTAGGACTCCATGCTTTTACTGCCAAGGACATGGATTCAATCTCTGGTCAGGGAACTAAGATCCCACAAGCTACATGGCATGATCAAAAAAAAAAAACAAAAAAACACACCAGAACCTATTATATGTTTTGGTTGGTATAACCAACCATCTATTCTAAAGAAAGAATAGGTGGAAAAAGAAGCAAGCCCAAGACCAAAGTCTAATACATTCTAATATTTAGAGGTCTGACAGAGGAAAGAAGCTAGCAGACAAAGAAAGCAAAACAGGTAAAAACAAGTTGGACACAGTGTTAGAGATGTCTTCTTACCAGGACCATTGATACTAACTATAATTATTTGTCTTGACATAGCCTTCATAGGCTCTCCTCTACAAAAGCCCAGTTTAAAATGCAAAACTTTCAGATCTGAGCATTCATTTTAAAAATATTCACATGCTTAGGAAAAGCCCACTAGAAGAGGACACAGTAGTGAATGCTGAGGGGATACGCAGAGACCCAGAAACTCCTCCACGATATGGCCACATGGAAATTAAAAACTTTAACTTCAATCACAGACTTTAAATTCTATAGAGAATTGGAAGAAGTGACAACGCTGGACTAATACAGAGAAACCCGGGCCCGGCACGGTCTGAGAACCGCTGGGCCAGGCATGGAGGAAACAATAAGGAAGAGCAAGAAGAGCCACATTAACAAGGTGAGTTCAGACCCGCATCCAACTCTACCAACACTATTTTCTCCACTGAAGCTTCCTGTCCCCCCTGCAGCTACAAGAAGCCCTTTACGCATTTTGCTTGCCTACCCTCTGGCTGTCTCTGCCGCTGTCTTCTCTCTTCATCTATCCACTGTTTTTACAGTTTTTGATTCCAATTGACTTGTACAGTGTCTTTCGCTGTTCAAATAAATTCCGTGTTTTAAAAAGTTTTTGTGGGACAAGGTAATACCCATAAAGCCATTTAAAACATTTTTAGTACATCTGGATTAACATATTATAGGTGAAGACTAAAAATGTTTACATAGGGGAAGAAAACAAGGCTAATGTGTACCCCCCGCCGCCCCATTTTAGATAAGAAGCACAAGCCAACAATGGTTATAGCACTGAAAACCACAATCCTAAATCTGAGATTTCAGGGAACTGACTCCAATTTTCTCCTTTATGGTACCGGATACACAGATATATTACACTTTAATAAAGGAAGAGGCTATTTTTAAATGAATAGCAATCAAAGCTGGTGACACACAGATAAGCTAGTATGATTATGTCAAATTCACCTAAAAGAGATTTCAAACCTTTTACTCAACTTGAAAGAAGCTGAGGCTTTTCAGACCTGTGGAAGACTTCCTGACAGTACAATGACATTTCCTGGTTTGCCAGTCATACCCACGTGCCACAGATACGGACATGCCTCAAGCCTCCTCAGGGTGAAATATGAAGGCAGGAAGCACTGCTACTTGGCCAGACTCAGGAGGGCCAACTCGGTTTTCAACAAAGAAGAAAGAAAAAGACAGTGCCCCAAATTTAAAAAGAGAAAAGAGCAGTACATTTATGAAGATTTCTCCTCCCCAAGTACACCTTTTCCTTTCTGCATACCCTTTCTCAGATGTGATCGCTTATGAGAGTGGGGACTCCCAAGGTTCTGATTCTTTCCGATCTAGAGAATACCTGATTCCTTGCCTCCCACCTAATAACTGAATTACCTTTCCTGGGGCCACCTTGTTCAACCACCTGTTTGTCAGGTGGCTCCTTCTAAGGAAGCTCAGACAGCTGTTGGTGCCAAAAGATGTTGTGGTCTTTGGACATGATCCCGATGGGAATCGCAACCAACTCCTCACATCTCTCTGATGGGGTACAGTAATAGAACAGAAGTCAATGGGAGGTCAGCATGCACTCAGATTCCAGATTCTGAAAGGGAACAAGAATCAAACCCTCCATTCTGCGCCTCTTCACCATGTCTGACAACCAATAGGCGAGAAACCGGCCTTTACCATCCCATGAAAATGAAATATACAGTAACGACTCTCAGTAACCACATAATAAGCAGTATGCACTTTATGAAAGGTTACGTCTACAATACAAATAACTAATATTAATATTTATTACATTTTATACTTTGTAAGTCCCAATTATCTGCCATTGTACTAAAATGCATCCTACACTGTGAAGGGTTCACTTCGTATTTAAGTATCCATGCAGAGCACTGACTCACCTTTTCTAATACAAATAAGTTCATGCACTCCACAGGTTCTTTCTCCACCTGTTAAGAAAAATTTTTTTCAGAAATTAAAAACAGGTCATAACCTGAGTCTGACTGTTACAAAGAACTGCTATAAATTAGTTTCTAGAAATGGCCTCAGAAAAACGTGTCCTAACTCTTCTCTTCAAACTTTACTATAGAATATGCTAACCTGATACACAGTACCCTCCTGAACCCATAAGCTAGGATCTCATAAAATTCTGGAATAAGGAAGCTTCATACAAGTATGTTATTTTAAATGGCAGGCTTCTCAAGAGCAGACATCATAGCACCACTTCCTAAACACCTCTTTACATGATCCAGAAGGAAACACTGCAAGGAAGGACCCACTTTTGTATCTGAACCTTAATTTATACAGGTAAGTTATCATGGAAGGGTCAATGCTGTAAAGGCAATATTTATGTTTTACAACATATATTCTGATCCTTTCTCCATTCTCCAGCTACCCACTCTTCTAAATCTACAAGACAAATTTTATAAATAGCATGATGATAAAACTAACAAATGTAACAAAAAGAATTACTTTATCTTAATCACCATTATTAGAAAAAATCACACTCGTTATCTTAAGAGTAATATTATTTGTTAGTTACCATAAAATAGGTATTTCCTTTGCACTGAATTATAGCACCACTACCTTAAACGAATGTGCGCTGAATGACATTCTGTAGTGTTCTTATATGCATAAATAACCTTACAATTGGGCTGAAAATTATGCTTAAACTTTATATAATAAAAATGTTAAATATCATCATCTTAGCTCACTACAGAAGCTTATTATAAACAGTTAAGTTATAAGAAATAGAAATATCTTACAGCCATAACATGAGAAAGAAAAACTATGATATCCACTGAAAAAAGTAGGTCATTCAGGAAGCAAGCTAAAAAACTAGAAAACAGTATTTCTATCACTAAAGTAGGTTAGAGCTTCATTCTAACTTGTCTGTAACAATGCCACTGCCTCTTTATTATCAACAATAGAGAGTAAACACTGGTTATCAGGAAGACAGACTTGGCAAGAAATGCTTAACATAAAGTTATGATAATAAATTATTACTCTGCAAACCTTAGTATAAATACAGTAAGACTTTATCAAATGGGGTATTACCAAGGCGTAATCACTGACTACTGACTAAAGGGACAGAATTAACTATACCTACAAAATATACTTTATACAAAATATACTTTATCTTTAAAAATGAGAAATTAGTCAAACGACTGCTGGAAGGGGAAGCTTTACCAAGTTATAAAAAGTAACTATTTTCAAGAGGTTTAGAAGAAGCATGTCATACAACACAACTATAATATATATTGATACCATCACTGATATTTTCATAGGCTACTTAGAAATAGTCCTTATATAGTCATTAAGACCTATTGTCAAAGGGTAACACTTCTAACTTAAGAGATACGCACATAATTCACGTAACAGTCTTTCATGCCTATAACTGAAATCAGACTTCCCGCATATGTAACACAGATTTGTTTGGCTTTACTATACACATCTAGTCTTCAACACAACTGTATCATTTTTTACAAGAGTTAATATAACAATAACAATAAAAACTACTTTATTCTAAGACTTTTCTCAAAACTGCAAATGACAATAAAACCTAACTCTCAGAAAGGACTTTACAAATGAAAAGTTAAGTCAAATAACTACTGTATTTTAAATTTAGAGTCAACCAATAATTACATTTGCCAAATATGCACAAAAACCACATAACTAGGAAAAGCAAGTAATACTGAGCTCTACTATTCCAGATATTTGTTCTGAAAATTCTAACCAACAAGTGAGATTTCACCGATGTGTAACTCAAAAGCAATCACTATTATTACTGAAATAAAAGGAACAGTAAAGATAGGTCAATGCCAGACAAAAAAAGTAAAATTGAGGGAAAAAAACTTTCAAAAGTACAAAAGAAAAGTTAAATAAACCTTATTACATTATCAAACACAAAAATGAATATTCTTTTATCCCCAATCCTTCCTAAGGCCAGAAAGAGTATAAGGAAAAAAAATGCATTGTGCAGGTTAAATGTATATTTTTAATGTACTTGTTTGGGAATCAAAAGGCCTGAATATTTCTTCCATCTGAGATACAGCAAACTGTGTACAAATTTTATAACTTTTTAAACATTTTCTAAAAGCAAATCTGAAAAGTTTACAAGAGAAATGTCAAATTTGTAAGCAAAAAGCAAGCCACTGGAGGCACATCTTGACTTAAATATGGAGATACGGAGGTAATCCAAAAGTGGCCTACTGATTTTTTAAGAGTATAAGGCACAAGGGAAACGATTACTGACTTTTAAAATTTCAGCTTCCTGAGGTATACTTGGTATATAAAATTTTAAGATATTTAAAGTGTATACCATTATGATAACCAAGTATGTATATCCAATACACAGGAGAATAATTATTTTTTATTTGTTTTTATTGAGATAAATGACCATACAACACTGTGTAAGTTTAAGGTAGACAATGTGCTGATCTGATACTCTACACAGTAAGATTTCCACTTTAGTGTGAGCTAATACCACTAACATGTCCATGATTCTTTTTGTTTTTGTGGAAGGGACACAAGATCTAGTCTCTAAGCAACTCTGAAGTGTATATACATCACTGCCCTTGCTGAGTATTTGATCCCAGGACTTATTTATCAACAGGTCGTGAGCTGTACTTAGGCAGTATCTCCCTACGTCCCCCACCCTCCTTTCCCTGGTAAGCATCCTTCGACTTTCCATTTTTATTTTATGAGTTCGGCTTTTTCAGAAGGTACAGGTAAGTGTTATCATATACCTGTCTTTATCTGACTTGGCATAATGCCCTCAAGGTCCATTCAGGTTGTCGCAAATGGAAGGATTTCCTTCTTACCCAGAGCTAAATCATATTCCACTGTATATGTATATGTATATACGTGTGTGTGTGTGTGTGTTTATCTCAAACCTTCCTTTTCCATTCACCTATTGACAGACACAAAGGTTGTTTCCATATCTTGGTTATTATGAATAATGCTACAATAAACATGGCAGTGAACACATTTCTTTGATTCTCTGTTTTCACTTCCTTTGGATAATTATCCAAGAGTGGGACTGCTGGATCATATGGTAAGTCTATTTATAATTTTTTGAGGAACCTCCACATTTTTTTCTGTAATCGCTGAACCAATTTGAAGGAACGATTATTTAATCAATTAGTCAATCTCTTTAGAAAGAGATGAGTTTTCCACTAAAATGAATAGCCATCCCCAAAATGAATTCTTGTATAATAGAATTTTTCACATGCCAAATTTACTTCAAAGACATAATAATAATAAAGACTTTAAAATCATATTCAGTTCAGTTCAGTCGCTCAGTCATGTCCGACTCTTTGTGACCCCATGAATCACAGCACGCCAGGCCTCCCTGTCCATCACCAACTCCCGGGGTTCCCTGAGACTCACGTCCATCGAGTCAGTGATGCCATCCAGCCATCTCATCCTCTGTCGTCCCCTTCTCCTCCTGCCCCCAATTCCTCCCAGCATATTAAAATCACTGAATATAAAAAGACTAAAACTCGAAAATAAATCTAGTTCATTTAATGTCTAGTTCATTATACATAAACAAACCAAGGCACTAAAGGTTAAATAATATTGCTCAGGGTCACTAGTTAATTGTCAGAAAAAAGTAATTGGGATCCTAAGTTTAACAGAGTAAGAAAATAAACATTGATACTTCTTCATTTTTATGAAAAAAGTTATGAAAAATTTTTATGAAAAAAAAGAAAATTATGAAATTGTTTTCTAATCCTTTAAGGTAACTTAAGTAAAAAATGAATTTCTCAAAACTGTTTTTGGAGATAATACTAGCATTGCTCTTGAAATGATCATCTCAGGAACATGGAAATGAGAAGTAGATAGAAAATGACAAGCTTAGTCAAAGTTACCATCTTTTCCCTCAGGCAAACCCATGTAAGAGCATGATATAAACTGGCATAATCCTCTACAATTAGGGTAAGTCAGGGTACACCAGGAAATAGACGTGCGTGGGCTCACACACGTGTGCTGTGAATGTGTGCATGTGTGTTTGGATATGAATATGCACATACCTGAAAGGGCCTGGGAGCCAGCAATCTGGGGAGGGGAGGAAGGGTTAGTTACTACAAAGTATGTAGCACTTTTCACATGTCTACAGAAGAAAATATGTAGTGATGTTATATTCCCATCAAAAGGTGCTCAGGTATACAAATTAAACCCAAAGATTTAGTTCCTTAAAAATGAATCTAGTCCTTTCTAAAACGGACTTTTATTTTTTCTACACATTTACTTTGACCATTAGCCCAAATCACTACAATTTACAGGTTCTATTAAGTCAAACACTATGCAAAAACTACTTCAGAAGTATTTTAAATTCCATTTCATCTAAAGATTTCTCTCCAAAAAACCATGCATTAAAGTAGCCGCAGCCTTTTAATTAGTGTCTAGCTCACTTTAATAAACTGTTATAGCTATTTCTTCAGTAGATACCTATATATCTACTCCATAATAGGTATGCAACTTTAAATATTTCCTACTCATGTTGCCAACTACTCCTAACCGCTATAATCCATTTAGACTACAGCCACTAATTTCTAGACACTTTTTAGTTTCTCCCTAGTTAAGTCATTCAAGGAATAATATCAATTTTAGTCTCTGATTGAAAACAGTGTTGTTGAAAGATCATGGTTTTCACAGCATAGTAAACAGTTTCTGTTTTAATCCATACAAGTTTCTATGAATTTCTTCAATAATTATTCTAAGAGGTATAAGATTTACCTTATAAATTTTTTTTTTACCTTATAAATTTACTGCTCACAAATGTAATCCATTTTTCCCACTTTTGACTGCTTTTCATTCAGTTTTTTGTTGTTGTTGTTGTTAATTATGGTTTTGACTCTTTGAAGCTCATTAATATCATAAAAGCTTGAATAGGTATACTTCACAAGAAGGTTTCTACTTAATTTAATTTTCTATTTAATGGAGAATACCTTTTTTTCCACTACTGCACCAGATCACTTTTTTAAAGCTACAAATATTCGTTATTGCATTAGTAAGTTCAGAATATTGAAGATAATTTAATATTTCATTAAAATCCTCTATCTTTTGATGACTCATTCTATTACTGTGAATATCAATTCTAAAATCAGCCCTAAAATGTGAGAATATGAAACTGAACTGAATACACATATGGATCATAGGAGTTTGTTTTTAAATAAATTCCTAATAACAGCTTGCTGTGTTGTCACTATCTCTTCTAAAAAATGGAAAATCCAGTGTTCCAATTTTTAGGTTTCTATTAAAATTTTACTATATATACAAACAAAATATGCAAATATTCATTTATTCAAAGCTTGGAATGTTTTTTATTTATAGTAGTTTGATCAGCCTTTTGCTATTCCTAAATATAAGTTCATATTAGGTATTAACAGGTGAGGATCTGGGGATGTTGGGGTAAAAACATAAAAGTCAGCTGAATGGAAATCGAATCCATGAAGACAAGCTACTATACTACTACACACATGCTATGGACAGACATTATAATCACTTTAAATAAACCAACCGTGCAAACACTATTACTCAACAAATTGTACAAATGAACCAATATGTGATTTTGCAATACCACGGAAAATAACAAAAAGCGAAATGCATCTTAATACGAATATTTCTCTAGAGTTTTCTACTTTTTTTCTAATTTTGCTTAGTGAGTCAGAAAAGGAAACTAAAATAAATTGTAAATTATTCAAAAGTACTGTGTAGAGGTCTCTGAACCAATTTACCTAATATACAAACATGTCTTAAATCTCCATGAAATGTTAGAAATTTGATTCCTGCTGAAAGCCAAAGGATCTCTTCCAGGAACATCACTGCCTAAACTGACTGTAAATCTTCCAAAAAACAAACTGTTCAATAAATTGCCTTACTCAGTCACAGACTGACAGCTGAGACTTCCTAATTACATTACCCCTGTACACACTGTAACATCTCTCTAACAATAGCATGGAAAGCAGGAGTGTGATGTTCTCCCTCAAGACTAAGAATACAACATGCTTTCATTGTTGTTTTTTTTAATTAGTTCTTTATTTTATTTTTTTTGACTGAGCCCCGAAACATGTGGGATCCTGGTTTCCGGACCAGGGATCGAACCTGCACACCTGCATTGGAAGCGCGGGGTCTTAACTGCTGGACCACCTGGGGAAGTCCTGTATTGGGTTTTTTAATTACACATTTCAAACAACTTTTGAAAGCCCAAATTGGATCTCGGAAATCTCAGAGTCACAACAAATCTTCACAGGCATCTGAGTCGTACTAATGACTTACAAAATAAATGCGAAAGTGTGTGATAAACACTTGCAAAGTGTGTGTAAAAGGCATTGTGAATAAAAAGTACCAACAGATTCTCTAATTTACCCTTCTTTCACTATTTTTCTTTTTTAAAAAGCTACCCAGAGAGGTTACGTAAAGTTACTATGTGTAGCAAGTTAACAATCAAGGTGAATATTTTTACTTCAGCAAAACATTCTGCAAGGAGTCTAAAGTTATTCCAATGGAACAGACAGAAAAATGTGGACTAGATGGAGAAGGGTGTAAGTCAGATCACTAAAGACTAAATTTATCTTGAGGTTTTAAATCAGACTTGCCCTTTATAAAGATAACTAGAAATAGTTTGAAAAATGGATTGCAATGAGCCTTAAGACCAGAGATAACAAGACACGGGAAAAAACTAATACAAATCTCTTAATGAGAGAAAAGAGAATGAACTAAAATGTAATTTTAGTTAATTTGAGATGCAGGCGTGGTAGGACTTAGTGATCAACAGGATGTGGAGAGTGAATTATAAGACAGGGTTGATTTCCAGCTTTCTAATTCAGACGTCTGGTTATTTAAAAATGCTACTCAGATGGCAAATTTGCATGGAGTGGGGAGTATGGAGGCTGGATTTGGTAGCTGTGAAGACAACTTTGGTTTAGGACATTTTGAATGTCCCAAGCTAAACATTTTTGATTGCTGTGGGACGTCCAACACATATAGCTACTATGCGGAATTATATTAGGAAAACCATGTGTACTTTTAATTTAGTAATAATGAATTTTTATTTTATTGCTCCAGGAAGCAGAACTAGGAAGGGGTAGACAGACAAGTTACTAAATGGCAGACATTTGGTCAAATATATCTGGGCAAGGGATGCAACCCTTTATGATAATCGATAGAACTCTCAACAATTCAAGAAACATCTTGAGTACATACTATATTCAGGTACTGTACAAAATCTAATGAATATAAACCAAATACATGTTATGCTCCAGGCATTTATGGTCAGACTGGGGAGGCAAATTTACAAACAAGAGATTTCCACATGATTCAAGGGGTGCAATCACAGCAGAGTGTACAAAGTAGAGTGAGAACAAGGTTAAGAATGGAAACAAGAGAACATTAGATCAGGGAGATAAAGAGAAGTCTGAGAAGTAAGAGAGGAAGAAAAAACTTCAAAAAACAGGAGAGAGTCAACAATGTCAGACTGATGAAGTGAAGTGAAGTGAAGTGAAGTTGCTCAGTCATGTCCGACTCTTTGGGACCCCATGGACTGTAGCCTACTACGCTCCTCCGTCCATGGGATTTTCCAGGCAAGAGTACTGGAGTGGGTTGCCATTTCCTTCTCCAGACTGATAGAGGCCAACATTAGAAGAGTTAATATGCCAGATAACAATTACACATCTTGACAGGCCGGCTAGACCAAAGATTCCCAACCTGTTATCTCCCACAAGACCTCTAGGGTAACAATAAGGGTCTATAAGCCATTCTTAATATTTTAGTATGCTTTTTAAAAATTGTACCTTAACCTAGGATAGGGCTAACTGCTTCACCTCTGACTGGAATTATATTAGCTTAGAGTGGTAACACCATCATCTTATATTTGTCTGAAGTCCTGATTAGCAGATATCTGATTGATAAGAGGAGGAAATAAATGATTAATTTGTATTATAAAATAGGGGCTTTGAAAAAAAAGGAATAAATAAAAGTAACCCTTCGTACTTAAAAGTCTGAATTAAAGGGTTAAAAATGGGCCAGGGCTAATAAAGAGTACACTTAACAGATACAAATAATCTCTTCTTTAAATCAAAACACTAGTTAGCTGGGCAAGCAACTGAAGACACATGACTTGAAAGTAGTCCAGATAAAAGAGACTGTGATTTTGGTTGATTACAACTTCATCCTGAGCCAACATGAAGCTCCAAAATGGCTATTCTAATTAGCTACACTAATAAGATTTTGCACAAGGAGTGATATAACAGTTTTAACAAAACATCTATAATGGAGTGGCACACTACCATATTTCAAACTTTAAAACATACAACTACCAACCATCCAGAGGAAGAATTAAATATTGTGTCTAATAAAGAAAACGCTCAGGAGTTGTCTCAAAATGGTAGAAGTGACGTCGGGTACACAGAGAATAGGGAACTTTCAGTTTATTGCTCCAGAAAGCAGACCGAGGGTGAGTGCATTGAAGGAAGTTACCAACAGCAGATTTTTGGTTAAAACCAGGACCTTATGAACTGTAAGAATTATAGTTCCACATCAGCATAAATGTTCATTGGCATATGGGCTCAATGAACTCATTCTCATTGAATATTTTTATACAAAGTAAGGATGATTCATCTGGTGTTCACACTATATTGTAATTGCATGGTTAAAATTATCTGTCTCCCCCACTAGAATATGTACTCCTTGAGGGAAGAAATGTGATTTTATTCATCCTTGTGGCCCCCCAGGGTCCAGCACAGGATGCCAAGCACATCGACTGCTCTGTAAGTCTACAAAATTAACAGGTGAGTGAAGACACTGAATATTTTAAGAACCACTTCTTTGGGAAATGGGGAGAGATGCTCCTGTGGGCCCCTTAAAATTCTAAGATGTCCCTAGTATAAAGCCCTCATCCAGAGTTCATTCTACTTCATGACACAGCTGGGGGGGAGGGTACAAACAATCTGCTTTAGTACATGATAGACAGCATGCCTTACTTGACATCTTTATTAGAAATGCTAGTATTAACGATAGTTGCCTTGCAAAACTAGAAAACACATAACTCCTGACAGTTATATTATGAAGCCATCAACAAATTATTAAGTATGAAAATATTAATTGAGAGTTTCTCAAGCACAAAAGAATCTCTAGAACAGGACATTTGAAAACCTTGTTTTTTAAATATACAAGCAGTAGTAGGCAGAGCCTGGTGGCTCAGCTGGTAAAGAATCCACCTGCAGTGCAGGAGGCCCCGGTTCGATTCCTGGGTCGGGAAGATGCAGCGGACAAGGTACAGGCTACCCACTCCAGTATTCTTGGGCTTTCCTTGTGGCTCAGCTGGTAAAGAATCTGCCTGCAATGCGGGAGACCTGGGTTCAATCCCTGAGTTGGGAAGATCCCCTGGAGAAGCGAAAGGCTACCCACTCCAGTATTCTGGCCTGGAGAATCCCACGGACTGTATAGTCCATGGGGTTGTAAAGAGCTGGACACAACTGAGCGAGCTTCACTTCACAGTAGGCAGAGCAAAATGCCTTCAGCTGACATAAACAAGTAATTGATCACATTTAACAATAAGAGGGAGAAGGGAAGAGTCAATTGAGAAAAGGGGTGGAAACTGGAAATTTTTCAAGAAATTTTAAGTTACAGGATCATACATGGATACTATCTTGCTAATTCTTCTTCACCTTCTGCATAAGCCTTTTTGTCTTTACCAAGTCACAAGAAATTCTTCCACAAAGTGGTTGGGGAAATAAAGTACAAAACATAAATCAGTATATTCTGTTTCTTGATTTTTAACCTCTAGTAAATAGTAAGATAAAGTTTGAAAGTACTGCTCTGGATAACAAGAATATCAAAGATTATCAGGAGATCTTATTCCCAGTGCCCTCCATCACTTTAGCTAAACCGTGAGTGGGTCCTAAGTCTCCTCAGTGGTGTCTGACTCTTTGCTACCCTATGGACTGTGGTCCCTCAGGCTCCTCTGTCCATGGGATTTACCAGGCAATACTGCAGTGGGTTGCCATTTCCTTTTCCAGGGGATCCTCCCCACCCAGGGATCAAACCTGTGTCTCTTGTGCCTACTGCACTGGCAGGCAGATTCTTTACCACTGGGAAGCCATCTGGGAAGCCCCTTAGCTAAAGCAGATACTTGAAACTGTCTGAATAGGTAATCAATCTCTTAAAATAAGTAAGATAAACATAAGCACACAACTAAACCAATTCTGGATCCGGCAAAGCTGTATGCCTCAGGGTTGGCCACCAAGATGGGAAGTGCTTTCAAAAGTTGTGTTTAGGAGAAACATAAAATTTAGGCTAGGTCTGACAACGCTGTAGGTGCCTTACACATTTGTACAGATGCATACACATACACACAGGGAAATTTTACAAACCACTTTCATTGTTTGAAGTAAGGGAAGAGTGGGATAGGGGCTCAAACATGCTGCAGACTTGCACATACATCCTAGACGTACCATATTAATTTTCAAATATTGTCCTTTAAAACAAAGCAAAATATAGACACTTCATGCCAGTTACATGTTTCTGTAAGAAGAGAAAAATACACTTTAGTGCCAGCTGTCTACCTTATTGAGGAACTTTAATTAAGCTATTTTTTGAAAATATGAGTATGGATGGCACCGTAACACTTAATAGACTGACATATATGCAGGATTTTAAGAGTGTGCATTTCTTGTAAAGATGTCTTTGCATCTCTTTCCTAGAGAAAAACCAGTTTTGAGTGTTAGGAGAGAAAAATACTTGAGAAGGAAATTACCCTCACTCCAAATTCCCTGGTCCTCTACAACAACAGCACACAGGAGAATGGACGGACAGCGCAGTCCAGCATCTGCTCGAGTAGGGGCTGAGAAGGGTTAGGACTGGGGACAGCAAACTGGCCTCCCAGTTTGGGAGGAAGGGGAATATCGCGGGAGGGCGGCTTGCTGGGGCGAGGTCAATGGAAGGCGGGGTACACCCTGCGCTCCCGGGCTCCTCCAGCCCGTCCCGCCGGGTCTGCAGGGCCGCACCGGACGCCCCCCGCCCCTCCCCCCGACTCGGCGCCGCCGGGAGCGAGCAGCTGCCCCAGCGGCGCCGTACCTGTCGGCAGGAGCCGCTCGACTCGTCGCGCCGGGCCGCGGGCCGAGGCCGACGGAACCGCCGAGGCCAGGTATAGAGTCTGGCGGCGCCGCTCCGCCCACCAGCCTCCGGGACGCGGTCCGGGACCCTCGAGCCTGCACAGCCGCTCCGGGGCCCATCGGCGCCGCGGCCTCCCGGGCACCCCCGAGCTCTAGCTACCTGGGCGCCCCCCCACCCTCCGCCCCAACCGCGGACGGCCTCCACTTACCTTCAATCGCCATGATGCGCTCGCCCTGGACCGCACC
>NW_011494639.1:2334513-2361098 GCF_000754665.1 Bison bison bison | reverse complement strand
CGGGCCGCCCGCCGCCGCCGCCGCCGCCGCCGGCACGTGACGCGCCCCGCCGCCGCCCCGCCGCCCCCGCAGCGTCTAGCGCCGGGGTTCGGACCAGGAGCGGGGCGCGGAGGGCCCCCGGGGAGCCCGCACCCGAGACCAGCCCCGGGGCCTCTCGGCGGCTGGAGCCGCTCACCGAGACGTCCGCTCCCCGCTGGCGGGCGGCAGCCAGAGTCGACCGAGAGGCGCGCGAAGGCTGTGGTCAGCACCATGGACAGGTCTCAGCTGTCAACCGGGCTCCGGGTCCCCACCCAGCCGGTGATGACTCCCTGAGATCTGGTCATCCGAAAGCCTGCTTGTTTGGGTTTTGCTTTGCCTGCATCAGCCAGATACTCGCCTCAGATCTCCGCTGATGGTGAGAGACAGCCAGCTGGCAGAGAAAGGGATCCTGAGGACAGCCGCTTCTCTGTCTCCCTCCCTCTCCCTCTGTTTCTCTCTCACACTCACACACACACACACACACTCACACACAGTCTCACACACACTCACACACACAAACACACGCAACGTGTTAGCGTGCACTTCACCCCTTAGGTTCCTGATCAACCTGATCAGTTCTTGCCATCAACCTCAGCTTGGTTTTTCCCCTCGGAAATATGCGTTGGCATTTGTCTCCACACATTTGAGGTCACAACAAAAGTAAAGGTGAGACAGACGTTGTGACAAAGGGCCTGAAGAAGCAAGTCACGTGCAAGTTCTTTAAACCGGCAACCCAATGAGCATTATGAACACAGGTCACCGTTGACCACAGAACAGCTGGTAGATTAATTTTTATCTGAGGTACTTGAACCACTCAACATTCACCCAACTTTCAACTTTATTTGGTACTTTGAGGACCTGGACAAGGAAGAGCTTAAACAAGATTAACGCACAGAGAGTTGGTGTTTCTCCTACAGAAAAGTGCTAACTCCTAGTGCAAAAGAGCTATACTGGGGACTGAGACAAAGAAAATTTTGCACTTATGTAAGTGAGATTGGACTGTAAATCTAGAGCAGAAATTTGTGTAATTACACAAATTACATTTGTGTAATCTCTCCCTCAGTCACAGTTTATGTTCAATAAGCATTCATTTTTTTACCATTTTGATTAGTCCAGTGAATATTTATCAAACTAGCATTGTGCTAAAAGTTAACTACAAGAAAGTGTTGTTACTGAAGGATCAAACAAAATGCTCTTCTACCAGTAAATACTAAAATGTCTATATTTTAGGAAAGATTTGTGTGTGTGTGTGTTTACCATAGATATCTGTGAGATTCAGATAAAATATGTATACTGCCAAAGTTATTTTCTCCAGGCAGCTTCCCTTAAAACAGCCTTGAATTCCAAGGTACTGGTTTGAACTTGAAACCACAGTTCTGGGTTTGTGGTTTCTGGTTGGCTCTGAATAATCCAATTGCTCAGCTTTTTTAAGGATTTCATAGTGAAAGCCAGAAACAAACAAACAAAAATCATTATTTCATTACCAACTACACAAGTTAATAATATATATATGGATCCAAGTTATGTGAGCTCCCATAACTCAGGTTAATATCACAGTTTCTCAGAAAATTAATCTGTGTGTTGTGGTGAATGTGAGCTTCAAATGTGTCAAATCTGGGAATTTAGGCCAAAGCTACTCAATGTTGATGACATTTCCCCTCGGATTAGAATGCATAATTCTCCTCACCAACACTGCCTTTTTTTCTTTCCCCTTAAGTGCTCCACAAATACTAGTTGGGACATTTGTGTCATTACTGCTGGACAATATCATATGACTTAACTTTCCAGTGTTTCATATGGCTTCTTTGTTATATAATTTTACTTATTTATTTCTGGCTGCACTGGGTCTTCACTGCTGTGCAGGCTTTTCTCCAGTTGCAGTGAGCGGGGACCACTCTCTAATTGCAGTGCATGGGCTTCTCTTGTAGAGCATGGGCTCTAGGCTGTGTGAGCTTCTGCGGTTGTGCCACACGGGCTCAGTAGGTGCAGTTCTCCGGCTCTAGAGCACAGGCTTAATAGTTGTGACACACGAGCTTAGTTGCTTGGCAGCATGGGGAAGAGATCTTCCCCAGACCATGGATCAAACTCATGTCTCTTGCATTGGCAGGCAGATTCTTTACCATTGAGCCACCAGGGAAGCCCTCATATGGTGTCAGAGTTTGCTTAGCAGCCACTTGGAATTGAGATTTAACTTCTTAGATACTCCTACAGTATGCCATGGGTTTGATACATTTAATTTGGGGAATGTCAATTATTTATAATTTAAATATTTCAAATTTTATCCATCACACATCCTACCCAATGACAAGACATTTTTCTAATTTTGACCATATACTTCTAAGTAATCTTTAGTGTATACACCTTTACATTGTAGAGGATGTTTTAAAAATGCTCATTTTAAATTCTTCATTTTCCTTATTAATGAATTATTTGAAGAATAGTTTTCAAACATGTAGTGCAAGCAATTGCCCAGTTTCTTCATCATGTGTTGTGGAGAGATAGTTGGGGCTGAGATGGGAAAAGAAAAACAAAAGAAGTCAAAAGTAACTCCTTTTCTTTTGACTAGTAAATGGGAATATGTTTTTGGTATTTTAAGTTTCCACTCAATCTTTCACGCACATGATTTAAGATGATAGTTTGACTTATGGGAGGCCACAGTGCTTAATTATCCAGTGTGTGGCTGAAACATCCATAGATGAAGGTGTGAAGGTGAATTGTGTAGAAAGAACACCTCAAAGAGGAAATGAAAGGTAATTGTACCTATATTAGTTAAGTGGTTTTCATGTGCCAGCAAAACAATCTACCATATTAATAAAAATACTATCTTGATGAAGAGTCTGTTCCAAGTTACCAAAGTTCCCACTGTACTTCTAAGAACCAAATGATTTTTCAAGTTGGAAACTTCCTTTATTTAAGCTATCCAACTGAAAAAAATCAAAGCCATTAAAATAATGGAAAAAATATATCTAGTAATATATTTTATTCTAGTATATATAATTAAATAGATGCTTAATTCTAGTATTATGTATTACCTATATAAAAATGGAGTCTTAAAAAATACCTATACCAAAAGTATATTTTGGAAAATTTAATGTGTTAATTATGTTGTCCAGGAATTTTGAGTGTTTGAATAAGAGAGATACTTTTGAACTTTAAGTTTTATTAGCAGTTGCAATTGTCTGAGAAGATGTAGCTGGATATAAGGACCTAATGAAAATCTAGTTAAAACCATTAATATTGCATTTCTTTCATGAATCATAATGTTGTGGAAACAACTATAATATTAGTTATTTACCCTGATAACTTTTCCAGTGAGAGCAACTCAACTTGAAGTAGCTTAAGTAAAATAGAAAGTTAATTACAAAGATATAAGCATAGAAATAAAGCTGGGCCTCAGCTTTAGCAATCTTGGGAACCTAAATGCTAACACTATATTTTCTGCTTCTTATCTCTAACTGTTCTGCATGCTCATTTTTTGCTTGCTCACCACAGGCTAACTTTTTCCCAATGATGGAAAACATAACCCCCGAGAAATCCCAGGCTTTATGGATTCTGCCAAATTTCTAGGTCTTAACTCCATAAATCCCAAAAAAGTAGAGTGTCACTAACTGTACTTAAGATAAACTATCCCAGTTGGCTTGAAACTCAACATTAAAAAACTAAGATCATGGCATCCAGTCCCATCATTTCATGGCAAATAGAAGGGGAAAGTGGAAGCAGTGACAGATTTTCTTTTGGGGGACCCAAAATCACTGCAGATGGTGACTGTAGCCATAAAATCAAACTAGGCTTGCTCCTTGGAAGAAAAGCTAAGACCAACCTAGACAGCATATTGAAGAGCAGAGACATTACTTTGCCAACAAAGGTCCATCTAGTCAAAGCCATGGTTTTTCCAGTAGTCATGTATGGATGTGAGAATTGGACCATAAAGAAAGCTGAGCACCAAAGAATTGATGCTTTTGAACTGTGGTGTTGGAGAACAGACTCTTGAGAGTCCCTTAGACTGCAAGGAGATCCAGCCAGTCAATCCTGAAGGAAATCAGTCCTGAATATTCACTGGAAGGACTGATGCTGAAGCTGAAGCTCCAATACTTTGGCCACCTGATGTGAAGAACTGACTCATTGGAAAAGACCCTGATGCAGGGAAAGATTGAAGGCAGGAGGAGAAGGGGACGACAGAGGATGAGATGGTTGGATGGTATCACTGACTCTATAAACATGAGTTTGAACAAGCTCCAGGAGCTGGTGATGGACAAGGAGGCCTGGCGTGCTGCAGTCCATGGGGTTGCAAAAAGTCGGACACGACTGAGCAACTGAACTGAACTTGGGACATA
Source organism: Bison bison bison (assembly GCF_000754665.1). Lineage (NCBI taxonomy): Eukaryota > Metazoa > Chordata > Mammalia > Artiodactyla > Bovidae > Bison > Bison bison. Next base: position 2,356,746 of record NW_011494639.1, on the reverse strand, counting down.
TAAGGCTGAACAGGGGAGAGGGGAAAATGGTTCCTAGAAAGAGATTCTTGGACAGAGAAAGCTTGAGTGATGTCTGCAAGGATACTCTACTTCAGTACATTTCTCTGGGATTCTCTTAAAGCAAAGCTGTTCAAAAGAATTGTCTGAGATAATGAAAACTGTCCATTTGTGCTGTCCAGTGCAATGGCCACCAGCCATATGTGGTTGGGTGTCTACTGTATCAGACAGCACAGCCTTAGAGCCACAGAAATGACATGGTGGGGTTCAGGGGGCACTTCCAGAGAAGATTGCTTAATGGATACTTGGTGGGGCAAACTGTGATGTCTCTAATGAGAAGAGAATGGTAATAACTTTCCATGTATTGATACTCTACCTGATGGACTGGTACAATGAGAAGTGTATCTGTCATGCTGTGTAGAGGTAATTAGAGATGGAAATGGAAAGAAAAAATAAAAGTAAACATAAACCAAAACAACTTTTTTTTCTCTTGGATTTCCTCCACCAATTATTTTCTTCAAGACTTGTCACTTACGCCCCTATAGGCAGCAAAGTGATAGCTAAGAGAAAAAAGGAAATGTGAAGCATTCTAAAATTGTTTTTATGCAGTTAGATCAAATGGTAGTTTTCCTTCTTGCCCTCTAAAGCTTTAGAGCTATCACAAGCTCTACCAAAGAAAAGAGAAAAGAGATCTAATAGCACTGACACTAATTTACTACTCCACACTTACGTTCCATTACATTTTCTAAGCCTTTCATGCAGACTGAAGAGCCACCTACATGCGTCTTCCCTTCTGTCTCTAAATACGATGCTCTCCTGTATAAAATCTGTTATAATATCTTATTGATCAGTCAAGCTATTGCTGTTGGCTAAACGTATGGAGCAGTACACTGTGGTTTATTGACACCGTTACAACACAGCAGGATACTGGTCTGTCATTGTGGAGGAGTGAACACAACTTCAGAAAACATAGAGCAATTTTACACAAAAATGTTCAACAAGTACATGCTCAGTGGGATACAAACGAAATTTAACTCCAAGTTTTTTATTCACAACAAAGAAGTATATTACTTTATTCTACGTAGGAGTACTTAAATATATTTAAATTTTTTTCACAGCTGGATGCTCCCATGATAATGACAAGGGACAGTTATATAACAGTTTTCACTCATAGGTCAAAAAATAAGCTACAGACTGTTTCGATGATGGAACTATGTCACACAGCGGTAAATGCAGCCACCTACCATGTAGAAAGCAGAAGGCAACATGTAGCAGGTCTCAAGAACACACGTATGTGGGAAGGAAATTGAATTCTACGCAGACAAAAATAATTGATAACCTGAGTTAGATGAGAAAATCTGCTGTCACAAAAGCCATTCAGGTCTCCTTAGTTTATGGAACTATAAATGTGTGGGCCTGATTCAGAGAGGGTCACTAAGAGCTTTGATTGCTTACATTTATCAAATACACAAATGACAAGCTTGAATTCTGTGTCAAACTCAGTCAAGAGTGAGGACCAAATTAAGTCATTTAAGGAATCCATGGATTCAAAAATTTATTCTCATGCACATTTGTTTATTTTTTAGATTTTAACTTGAAATAGCCCAACAAAATGAGAACAGAATCCTAATCTATGAATACAATGAGAAGAACCCATAGCATAACAGTTGAACATCAAGCCTAGAAAGCAACACATTTAAATTAGAAAAGAAAGTCTGAAGAGGATGTTCAGGGAGAAAATTCTTTCCATTCAACAACTATTAACAATATATTACAAAGCTGGAAGATATTATCATGAAAAAGGTTTATTTTTATATATTTATAGAAAAAAAGAAAGGCAATTAGGTAGTCAGTGGGGAAAGCCGTATAGTCCATGTAAAGCATTAAGTCTTTCAGTTGAGTCTGACTCTGCTACCCTGGGGACTGTAGCCTGCCAGGCACCTCTGTCCATGGAATCCTCCAGGCAAGAATACTGGAGTGGTTTGCCATTCCCTTCTCCAGGGGATCCTCCCGACCCAAGGATTGAACCTGGATCTCCCATGTTGCAGGCAGATTCTTTACCATCTGAGCCACCAATCCATCTGATCCTGACACTGGATCAGCACTCATTTAGCAATAGAAAATTACACTTTCTAATCATATAACTTGCATCACAATAAATAAGTTTATTCAATCATAATATTATAAAATATCACTTATTTGTTCTAAGGGGTTGGAAAAGGTACAGAATATTTACCATAAAGAACAGAATGTAAATGTTGGCAATACTGACAACATCAAAGTAAAGATAGAGCCAATAGGAACTACCTGAAGCTAGAGTTTAGGGGCTTCCCTCACGGTCTAGTAGTTAAGGGGTCCACCTTGCAATGTAGGGCACAGTGTGGGTCTGGGGGGATCCCACGTGCTATGGAGCAACTAAGCTGGAGCGCTGCAACTACTGAAGCCCACATGCCCCAAAGCTTGTGCTCTGCAACAAGAGAGGCCACTGCAGTGAGAAGCCTGTGCACAACTAGAGTCGCCCCTGCTAGCCGCAACTAGAGAAGACCTGCACACGGCAACGGAGACTCAGCACAGCCAAAAACGACTGAGTAACTAAATGAATTTTTTTTTAAAGAATAGTTTTCAGTTCAGTTCATTCAGTTGCTCAGTCGTGTTCTACTCTTTGCGACCCCATGGACTGCAGCACGCCAGGCCTCCCTGTCCATCACTAACTCCCGGAGCTTGCTCAAACTCATGTCCATCAAGATGGTGATGCCATCCAATCGTCTCATCCTCTGCCAGCCTCTTCTCCTGACTTCAATCTTTCCCAGCATCAGGGTCTTTTCCAATGAGTCCATTCTTCACATCAGGTGGCCAAAGTATTGGAGCTTCAGCTTCAGCATCAGTCCTTCCAATGAATATTCAGGACTGATTTCCTTCAGGATGGACTGGTTGGATCTCCTTGCAGTCCAAGAGACTCTCAAGAATCTTCTCCACCACCACAGTTCCAAAGCATCAATTCTTTGGTGCTCAGCTTTCTTTATGAAGCTTTATGAAAGCTTTATGAAGCTTTCTTTATGAAGCCAACTCTCACATCCATACATGACTACTGGAAAAACCATGGCTTTGACTAGATGGACCTTTGTCGGCAAAGTAATGTCTCTGCTTTTCAATATGCTGTCTAGGTTGGTCATAGCTTTTCTTCCAAGGAGCAAGCATCTTTTAATTTCATGGCTGCAGTCGCCATCTGCAGTGATTTTGGAGCCTAAAAAAAAAAAGTCTCTACTGTTTCCATTGTTTCCCCTTCTATTTGTCATGAAGTGATAGGACCAGATGCCATGATCTCCATTTTTTGAATGTTGAGTTTTAAGCCAGTTTTTTTACTCTCCTCTTTCACTTTCATCAAGAGACTCTTTAGTTCTTCGCTTTCTGCCATAAGGGTGGTGTCATCTGCATATCTGAGGTTATTGATATTTCTCCGGGCAATCTAGACTCCAGCTTGTGCTTCATCCAGCCCAGCGTTTCTCATGATGTACTCTGCATAGAAGTTAAATAAGCAGGGTGACAAAATACAGCCTTGATGTACTCCTTTCCCAATTTGGAACCAGTCCGTTGTTCCATGTCCATTTCTAACTGTTGCTTCTTAACATGAATACACATTTCTCAGAAGGCAGGTAAGGTGGTCTGATGTTCCCATCTCTTGAAGAATTTTCCATAGTTTGTGGTCATCCACATAGTCAAAGGCTTTGGCATAGTCAATAAAGCAGATTTTTTTTCTGTAATTCTCTTCCTTTTATCTATGAGCCAATGAATGTTTGCAATTTGATCTCTGAAGAATAGTTTAGGGATGGTAATTTTTCTCACCTTACATAAAGCAGAATTAGAAGTTTTCATTTTTAATTGCTGGAAGATAATTAGAATTTTATATATTTTTGATTGATATAAAAAACAAATAGAACACGTGTATATATTCTTTTATTATTCAAATATTGTATAGTATTGAATACATATTTAAGTATTAAATATGTATTCAATATTATTCAATATGTATTCAATATTCAAGTATTAAATATGTATTCAATACATAAATAGTATTGAATACATATTTAAGAGGAGAAGGCAATGGAAGAAAAGGTGGGAAATAGTACAGATAAGCCAAATTCCTCTTCTTTCATAAATGGGAGTAAGTAAATTTTCTCTGAACTTACAAATAAAAAAAAGAATTATAAATATATTCTTCCAAATTACGATGATAATCACAAGAATCGAAATCAGAAACATTTAAAAGAAGCTTACCTTTTAAGAATATGCTGGGTATATGGGAAGTCTCAATTAGAAAATATTTATTTTTATTTTGCTTTATATCATTCTATGCATAAGTATGTTTTATTGAAAACAAAAGCGTAAGTTAAGTGGCTCCCACTTTCACTACTCTCAGAATAAAATCAATACTTACAAGGTTCTTGACAATCTAATTCTAAATGACCTTTTCAAGCTTGTCTCCCAGAATTCGTGGATCTGATTATCTCAGTTTTTCCTGAATGTCCCCTGCTTTCTCACCCTTTCATGCATGTCTTTTGTACACAGTTATCTTTCTGTCAAGGTGGAAGGGAGAAATCTTCTTGGACAGGGAAATTTCTGTTAATCATTTAAGAATAAGATCAGCAAGAAATCATTTTAAAAGGAGAAATCAGACTAGATAAAAATTTATGACTTCTTATAGAAGAAAGACACTATAAGTAAATGCTCAGTTGTGTCCAACTCTTTGGACTGTAGCCCACCAGGCTCCTCCGTCCATGGGATTCTCCAGGCAAGAATACTGGAGTGGGTTGCCATTTCCTTCTCCAGGGGACCTTCCCCACCCAGGGATTGAACCCAGGTCTCCCACATTGCAGGCAGATGCTTTATTGTCTGAGCTACCAGGGAAACCCTTAGAGGTAAATGCAAACTGGGAAGTGGAATATTTGCAGCAGTTGGAAGGCAGAAAAGAAAGTGGTTCGAGCATGTCCTCCAGAGCTCGCATGTCTACCCCTAACCACTGGGTGCACCGCTTTGCTCAAGGCCTCGGGCAGGTTGTTTAACTTTCATGTGCCTCAGTTTCTTCATCTGTAAAATAGCAATAATAATAGTACTGACTTTATAGCGTGTTTTTGAGGAATAAATTAGTTCTATACCATTTAGAAATTGGCCTATACTGAGTGGCATAGGATACTATTATATTTTTAGATTTAGATTTTAGATACTATTATATTGTTGAGGATTTAACAGTGCACTTATTCTCCAGTAGGCAATTTATTTGCAACGCTTTGTTTAACTTCTGTCACGACTCTGTAAGGTATATCATGTTATTAGGTTAGTCTTACAAACAAGGAAACAGAAATTCAGAGCCATTTGGTGACTTATCAAGTTTACAACTCAAACCCAGGCCCTCTGATCCTGAAGCCCACATACTTAATGTCAATATAGGTTGGAGGCCAATTCATATGCTTTGAGCCATTTATTTTATATAATAAAAATATGCAGCAATTTTATGTACCAACTTGGCTGAGCCACAGGAAACCCAGATATTTGGCCAAACATTATTCTGTTTGTGTCTGTGAAGGTGTTTCTGGATGAGATTAACATTTGAATTGATAGACTAAGTAAAGCAGATTGCCCTCCCTAATGTGAGTGTACCTCACCCCATCACTTGAAGACCTAAATAGAACAAAAAGGCTAAGGAAGAGGAAACTCATTTTGCCTGACAGCCTTGGAGCTGGGACATTGGTCTTTTCTTACTTTTGGACTTAAACTGAAACATCAAGTCTCCTTGGGTCTCCAGCCTGCCAGCTTCTGGATTGGAACTTACACCATCAGCTCTCCTGGGTCTCAATCCTTTGGACTTGGACTGGAACTATATCATCAGCTCTCCTGGGTCTCCGGCTTGCCAACTGCAGATCTAAGGACATTTTATAATGATGTGAGCCAGTTCCTTACTCTCTCTCTCCATCTCACTCTCATTTGTATTATATGGATAGGTGATACAGATAAAGATACAGGTATCTGGACACACATACACACCATTGGTTCTACTTCTCTGGAGAACCCTGACTAACACATATATAATAACGCATTTTAAAGACACTGGAGTGTTGGACAGATACACATCCAACTGTTAACATTTGTCTCTTCCAGGGGCTGGAAGCACGGGACAGACTTTCACTTTATGTTTTGTCATTCTGTGGTCTTTAAAGGTTTCAGAAGGAGCAAGAATAGCATTTAAAATTAAAAGTATATCATTATATTCTGAAAGTTAAGTTAAAAATGGCTCCTCCCCCTCTCTGTGATGCCACCTGACTCTCTTCCTCCTCAATCAGAGGTAAGAACACTCCTGAGATTTTGCATTTACATTTATTATAAAAGTTAGAGTATCTCTTCATAATTGAATGGGCCTTAGATTGAGTCCTGCATTAGGAATGCTGTTGCATTCATCTTCTTGGCCCCCTTTCACTAAAATGAGAAGTTCCTCAAATAGACTTGGTTTAAGCTGGACAAGGCAACCTAGCCTGAGGGAGGAGGTATGTATTCAGCTTTGCCTGTGCTGTCCTTCTCTTTGTTTTCCTGGAAAGGGTTTTAATGCTCTCTGTTAGGGGCCATTCCCTTTTGACTTAGCCTCCTTTTATGTCTGAGGCTTAGTTACATAATCATAGCGAAGTTCTTTATTTTCTCCAAATTTCCTATGTAGGGCTTTTCTTTTGGTGCTGGTCATTGGGGAGTTACTTAATGTTCTGAGCTGTAGCTCTGCAGGATGAGAGAATCTAGATCCAGGCAATAATTTTAAAGAAAAATTTGGACAGGGATATCAAGGATCCATAGCCCAAAGGAACCCCTGAGGATAAACACCTCCAAACCGGGAGCAAGGCTTGGATTCATATGTGTCTCTTTTCTCTCTTACTGTCATGCAAAGACCTAGGAAAGACCTCAATCGTGTATTCTGACCTCCCTCATGCTGACCATATATGACTGTCATTTTCCCCAGGGTACATTAAATAAGAGTATATGCGTGTGTGTTTGTGCCCATTATAAAAGTACTAAGTCTAAAACTCTGTAGTTAAAATGACCAACACCTGAACTAACTATCCAATCTATGTTCTCAGATTAGCCAAAGTGATCAACTGGAGAGGGGAACTGGCTAAGAACTCCACCCAGAATACTATGCTATTAGTCTCGCACTTGCACAAACCCAAAAGTGAGTGCTTCCTTAAATTTGGCACCCTAGATGTTTTGCTTATCTCCCTCTCAGTCCTAACCCTGGGTCCTGCCATCCCCAGTTTCCCTTGGTCACAGCAATGGGAGAGGATCCTGCTGCTGCTGCTAAGTCGCTTCAGTTGTGTCCGACTCTGTGTAACCCCATAGACGGCAGCCCAGCAGGCTCCCCCGTCCCTGGGATTCTCCAGGCAAGAACACTGGAGTGGGTTGCCATTTCCTTCTCCAATGCATGAAAGTGAAAAGTGAAAGTGAAGTCGCTCAGTCGTGTCCGACTCCAGGACCCCATGGACTGCAGCCTACCAGGCTCCCTAGTCCATGGGATTTTCCAGGCAAGAGTACTGGAGTGGGGTGCCATTGCTTTCTCTGGGGAGAGGATCCTAGTAGCGATAAATCTTTCCCACTCCCACTGCCAAGCCCACAGTGGTTCCTCGTTAACAAAATGTATCAAATTAATTGAATGAAAACAGGAGAGATGAGACCTAGGTCAGAAGCAGCACAAGTGGAAAGGACGTGGAGTTTTCATTGAGAGTTAAGTTTATATTTCATACACAGGGTACCTACTAAAATTATTAATGTGATTTTAGGCTGCTGTTTTAGATGCTTATTATCTATCATAAAGGAAGCAGTAAACCCACTCTTCTTTGCCCTGGGAGGAAGCTACTTGGAGTGAATCCAGCAGCAAGGTATTTCTAATTATATTCTATGAGAAAAGGTTAAAAAGCTGATAATGTTTAGTCTGAAAGAGGGATGACTCAGGGACTCCATGATAATTGTTTTCAAATATCTGAATGTTTGCCAGATGTAAAGGAAGCAGGCTTATTCTGCATGATCGCAAGGGTTAGAGCCAAAACCAGTGGGTGGCAGCTGCACAGAAACAGATCTTGGCTTGTTATAAACCCTGGTGCCCAGATGATTATTGTTACAAATAATCACTCCCAGTTTAACGTGTAAAATAATTGGATTTTTTTTACCACAGTAAACCAGATCATAATCATACCCTATAGACAAGCTCATTGGAATAGAATTATGCTAACAAAAACATGGGATGGATGGCAGATTTGAGAAGCTGCCTTGTCTCCTTCCTTCTGTCCCTTTCCCCTCTTACTTAGTTGGCTTTTTTTCTTCATCTTGTGCAGTTTTCCCAGGTGGGCTCTTCCTGGGGAGTTCCCTGGTGGTCCAGTGGTTAGGACTCGGCCCTTTCCCTGCCATGGCCCACCCAGGTTCAATCCCTGGTCAGGGAACTAAAATCTTGCAAGCCAAAAGAAAAATGAAAAACCTCTTCCTGAAGCCCATCCCACACTCTGTCTATCCCTTCCTCTCCCAAAGTCCAATTCCCCCAGCAGTCTTCACTGTACCCCAGCCACCTGGGATAGAATGGCTTTGTCACGTGGACAAAACCTTAGATTTGCATGCCTCATCCCATCCATTTCTATCTACCTCATCTCCCTTCTCTTCATTTATGCTTTTGATTTAATTCCCAAATATGCACCTCTAATCTCCCTAAGGTCAAGAAGCTAAAATGAACTAATGCCTATATAGAGACTTTCCATTTTTGAGATTCTGTGATTCTAAGAAAAGGCTGGGATATAAATGAACATGTTGTGCTTGAAGGATGATGATATTTGCCAGATACAGGAGCTGTATTAGGGAATCGTAAGGGTCATCTTGGAAGGTTATGAATGCCAGAGAGAGAGAGAGAACCCTCCCAAACCTTGTAGTTCCTTGCAGTAAGATGTTGTACTATGTTTTCCAAGCCCAAATATAGTATGACATCCAGTGCCCCAGTGATTGGTCCAAGGAATAGGCACATGGCCCAGGCCGGACAGAAATTAATAAGAATGCCTTACTGAGACTGGCTAAATTTAAAATGGAGGCCAAACAGTTTTTCTTTCTGCACATTGAGCTGTAGGCATGTGGCATCAGGTCTCTTCCTGGTGCCCAGCCTTGTGAAAAATAGAAAACATAGCTCTCCTCTGATAGAAAGAGTGCATTCTAGTACCACTAGTTTGCTGGTTCCAATTCCAGAGGTTCCTAGACCTGTCCTAGTGCCTGTACCACTTTCATGGATTCTGTGAACTACCACTGGATCTTTCCAGCAAATTCCCTTTTTTCCTTAAGCTAGGTGGAGCTCAACCCCATTAGGTCTGCTGCTCAGGCACTCAGTCGTGTCTGACTTTTCATGACCCCATGGACTGTACCTCACCAGGCTCTTCTGTTCATGGGATTCTCCTGGCAAGAATACTGGAGTGGGTGCCATTTCATTCTTCAGGCGATCTTCCCAACTCAGGGATGGAACCTGCATTTCTTACATTTCCTGCATTGGCATGTGTATTCTTTATCAGTAGCATGACCTGGGAAGCCCTCAATCCCGTTAGCCCCAATCCAATTCAAACTCCATCATTTGCAAACCCCACCCCCAAAACACATGACAGATACAGGATTAAGTACTGAAAAAAGCAAAATTAGTTCTAATTTTTTCTAATGTTAGAAGCATGAGGCCAAATTATGATATTATTCATAGAAATATGAGGATTAGAAAGATTTTATGGGAGATGATTGTGTTGTAAGATGATACTCAAATAAAAATGTATTGTAAGGTACTGAGGTTAATAAAGATTGGAGCCTTAAGGAGAGGTCTCAGGAATGAGATGCAGGTAAAATACAGACTTGCCACTTGGAATTAGGAGGTAAAATCAGTTTACTAAGATAGTACATTGGGCTTTTACTATGTAATGAGATGATCACTTCCTTGATTTTTATTTTGTATATATTTTATAGAATCAATATGAAATTGTTACTAACATACAATTTCTTTGTTACTGTAATTTGGCAATTAGTTCAAATTAACTATATTTTTATTTGTATGACAAAGGTTAAACAAAGTCAAAGCCAAAATAATATTTAACACAAACAATAGCATGTGCCCCCAGAGATGGAAGTGGCAGCCCACTCCAGTATTCTTGGCTGGGAAATCCCATGGACAGGGACCCTGGTGGGCTACAGTCCATGGGGTCACAAAGAGTTTGACACGACTAAGCAACAATTAAAAAAGATGTTGAAGTCAACAGAATAAAGAAAATAAATAAATCCATGGGTTTCAACAGATTATTTGGGTGTGTTTCAAGGATATATAAGAAAAATTTCCTCAGTGAGCTCTGAGCCCAAGTCGTCTGTTGCCACATCTTATTGGTCACCAAATTTTGAATATATTTCTTCTAATAACTACTAAATGTTTGGCCTTGACTCTAATACAAATGTTTCAATTATGACTCTAGTTCTTTGTCTTTTTTGTAAGTCTTATCTTCCTTAAAGGTCTTGATTCACTTCTTCACTGTGGTAGAGGAAACATGGGGTGGGAAAGAAATAATTATAAAACCTAATAAACACGTGTTTTCCAAGTTAAAAAGAATCATGGCATGTACCTTAAATACTTCTGGATGTAATTACTTCAAATAATAATTTCATATATCTAAAAAATGTGAATGAGGAGCAAGAAGAAAGTATCCTCCTGATGTGTCGTTACAGCTTTAAAAAATAGTTAGGAAGAGGAGAAATTTGATTGCTAACTCATTCTCAAGCTAAGTCAGCAGTGACTTAAGTTTTTAAAATTTTTCCTTCATGAATCCCATTTCTGAGTCACATGACAACATATATTTCACTTTTCTTAAAAATTTTAGGTTCAGAGTCATTGTTATAGCAGTGATACATTTGAAGACACAAAGAATTTTAAAGCATATGATTTCTCTTTAAGAGATAAGAAACCTCTTTCCCAGAAAATTGATTAGGCCAGTAGGTGATGAGGTGGCTGTGATAATTATGATACTGTGCCATGCCCTCAATGATCTGAATTCTCAATTTGAATTTTTCACAAAGAACTTTTGGCAGCAATCTTGTAAGTCTTGCCAAGAAGAGTTGTCCCTGGTGGCTATTCAAATAAGTGAGTTAAGCAAACTTAGGTATTAAATATTCAAGTTTCTTTAAAATACCTGCTTCAATGAATTCATGTATTTTCTTGACTCTTGAAATAGAAATCAGATTTTTCTTTTTGTGTGTAGCATAGCATGAAAAAGGCCTTCTCCACATGTGCTTCTTGAAGCATGGTTCTTAATTCTGTATCAGTACCAGCTGAGACTTGTTAGATACACAAACTCCCAGGCTCCATCTCACATCAGGCAAATTAGAACCTATGGAGGTACGGCCTGAAAATCCACGTTTCTTAAAGCCTACCCTCGGTGATTTTCATGAGAGGCAAACCCTTACTCTATAAAGGCTGAGTTTTTAATTTTAACTCTTTTATTAGGTGTGATAGTGTCGGTCTTCCTCACGCTGGGGATCTCTGTCGCATCGTGCAGGATCTTTCACATGGCACACGGACTCTCTAGTCGCGGTGCCTGGGCTCTGGTAGCTGTGGTACACAGGGTCTCTGGTTGTGAAATGCAGGCCCCAGGGAGCATGGGCTGTGGCACTCGGGCTTAGCTGCTCCATAGCATGTGGGATCCTAGTTCCCCGACCAAGGACTGAACCCACATCCCCTGCATTGCAAGTGCAAAATCTCAGCCCTTAGATCACCAGGGAAGTCCCCGAGATTGATTTTATTTATTTATTTATTTTTTCCTGAGATTGATTTTAAATGCAGAATATTTCCCCCTTTCTAGATGACTTTAAGTTCAGGAATCTAACACATGTTGAAGTTTTTCAAATTTAAAAAGTACCAAAGAATACTTTCTCTATGCCTCAGAAAGAAAGACTAAGGGAACAAATCTTTGGGGATATCTTCCTATTCCATGACACATGTTCCCTTCTCTGAGAAGTTTTTCCAGCTAACAACGATGAGACCCTGGGAGTCATGCAGGTGTAGTATCCTTAATCTTTGGTCATGATTGATTGGGTCAGGGTAATACCTAACCCAGGTGGGCCAGGAAATCTCAGTCAACCTCTTTCTCTCAGTTGAACTGAGAAAGTAAAAGAACATAATAGTTGGCAACTGTCACCTTAAAGCTTAGAATGAAATTCACTAACTCTTGACACCAACGTTCCTATTCCCATCCTTAACTTAGGCCTGAGACAAGAGAAGATATTTCAACTGTGAAACCAGAACAAAACATAACATCTACAGTACACACACAAACATTTTTTTGAACTTAAAAATAATATAAATTAAGTCTCAATATGAGTTGAAAGATACAGTTGAGGACATATCCAGAAAGTTGAGTAAATTGACAAAGATACAAAAAATAGGGAAAACAACACAAGGGGACACAGAAGTCTCAATATACAAATGAATGGAGTTTCAGAAAAACAGAGATCATCAATGAAAAAATCTAGGAAATTCTTCATATCTGAAGGACATGATTTTAAGGACTGAAAGGGTCTCTGAGTGCCCAGGACACTTGATGAAAAGAGAGCTACATGAAAACACATCTCATGAATGTATGGAATACTGAGGACAGCTAGATGATCAGAAAACAGACGTATCATAAGGGTAAATATAGGACAATCTGATTACATAATAGTTGCTCAATAAATTGAATCAGCTTGGCTTTGCACTTTGAAACAGCAATCCTATAAATTACAAGGAACTAAAACAATGCCTTTGGAATTCTGCAGAAAAAATGTTTCCTAAACCTCTATATTCAACTAAGTTATAAACAAAGCAGAAAAGTAGAATAAAGATATTTTCAGACCTCTATGATCTCAAAAAAAAAAATCTTATATCCTATGCACCCTTTCTTGAATAATTATTTGAGACAGTTCTCCAACACAGCAGTGAACGAAACCAAAACAAAAAGGAAGACATGGATTATAGGAAAGAGGATGTCTAACATGTAAGAGAAAGTCTTAGATCCCGGGGGGATATGTGGATGAGCATAAAAGGCAATGAATTCTAACAGACCAAATCAGAAAACCCCAAGAGAGAGACTTGTTCATGAAGATGAATTTGACAGAACACTTTGAGTTGCCTGAATATCTTGAGAGGGTATTTAGACACTGGGACTTGAATTAGTGATAGATACATAGAAAATGAAGAAGTTTTGTTTTTTAAGTAAAAACAAGACAATGATCAACTTCAGTTTGCCGAAAAAAATGTAATCATTGTTTCCTACATTGCTTATCTCTGAATAGCAATCATTTAGTCATCACAGTGTAAACACTGAATATTGATCCAGCCAAAGTATAATTTAACCCTCTTGGAGTATAAAAACTAATAATAACCCAAGTCTCCTGTGTCTCCTGCATTAGCAGGTGGATTCTTCACCACCGAGCCACCTGGGGAGCCCCTTATTATATTACAGAAGTCTTATATCATCTTTTTTAAAAAAAAACTCTGACTGCACTGGGTCTTCACTGGGGCAGATGGGGCTTCTCTTGCTGCAGTGCTCAGGCTTAATCGCCCCCACAGCGTGTGGGATGTTAGTTCCCCAAGCAGGGATCGAACCCACATCCCCTGCATTGGAAGGAAGATTCTTAACTACTGGACCACCAGGGAAGTCCCAGTCTTATGTTCTCTTGATATTCAGGGTCAGTTACCCCTGACAGATGGTGACACCCTTCTTTCCTGCTGATTCCTGGACACAGGAAGCCAAAGTACACAAGTGCAGTTTTCACTTATAGTTCAAAGGCCCTTTGGTGGGCCAAGGTCTGTAAACCTGCAAAGCCCAGAATTATGGGAGTAGGAACTGCAGAATCCCTCTGTGGGTCATGAGAAATGATGATCAGTGGGGCCACTTATGCTTCCACCCCTTCATTCCCAAGCCATAAACAGAAACCTGATTCAGTGAAGTATACATATTGTATCTCACAGGATGTCACTCCCTCCTTGCAAACTGTTTCCAAGCTGGCATTTCAGTTGTAACTTCAGCGGGTCTTTCCAATGTGCTATCAGATCTGCTATTTCTGGATGATGGTGAGAGGTGATTCAAGCAGTAGGCCCGGTCGTCTTGGGCCCCCTCCGGCAAGTTCCTTGCTGTGAAGTTGATCCTCTGGTTATTGGTATACTGTGAGTGATTCCATGCTTATGAGTCAGGCACTCCATAATCACTATCATAATGGTGCTGGCTGAGACTGCAGGCTGGAAAGGCAAAGCTGTACCTGGAATAAGTTTCTTTTCCTGAGGATGAATCACTGGCCCTTCTTGGATGGAAAGGACCCAGTGTAATAAACTTGAAACCAAGCAACCAGTTGGTCTCTCAACGAATATTGCCATACTGTGAGCTCAACATTGTTCTCTGTTGCTGATAGACCAGACATTCAGAGGAAGCGATGATTATTGATTATATAGGCCTTGACATGTGGGACTCCACCCTGCTGGGTTCACGCCTGGCCTCTACCTCTGACACCATGATCACTGCATTTACACGCCCACTGTGCCCGTTCTGGGATTCCTGATGGTAAAGGCTGGCTAATGTTACACGCCCACTGTGCCCGTTCTGGGATTCCTGATGGTAAAGGCTGGCTAATGTCGACTGGCTAAGTTATTTTATCTACTTAGTCATTCAGTGCTGCTTCCACACTGGATGGGCTGCATATGCCACAGCTGTAACGTAAGGGCCATGATGAACTTTCCGGTTTCTAGTTTAACTTAGTGTCTTCATCCAGCAGTTCTCAAAATATCTGGACGTTCTCCTTTCTCCAATGTACAGCCACCTGAGTGAAGTGGCTGAAGGTCCCTTTGGGAAGGCACTAAAAGAATCTTTACTGTACATTTCCCCTAGGGACCTATTCACCTTTTGAGTTAATAATAATTTGGGGGTCTGAAAATTGGCGTAGGACCAATTGGCTTAGAAATTGAGCAAAGGATCACAACTTTTTATTGGAGCAATCGCCCCGAGGCTTCTCTCACCCATTCTTGCATTCTTTTGACTGTATTAATATAAAGCAGCTTTGGGGGGGGGGTGTCCCATTTATTTGTCCCTAGGGACGTCATTTCACTAAATTATCTCCACAGCGCCCTTGTAGATTAAGTTCCCTTAGGGATCTCTCCAAATTTACCGTTCTTACTTGTTTTCTCCTGGGTTCTGGCAGTCAGGTGCCACCAACCAGCCTCTGTTGTTTCATCATCCTGTCATCCCCACTGCTATTGATGAGCCCGGTTCTGTGATTGCATTTCCTGCCATCAGCCCTGGTCTACAGAGAAGAGCCAATATTGATCTTGGTGATGCTGACACCCATCTCATGAGCAAATTACCGATAGTTTGGTATTTTTAGACCCTTCTGTGGAACGCAATCCTCTGGTAGGTCTTCTTACTTCACATATTATATATATTCCAACATGCTCATTTCCCTGATATTTTTTTTTAAATTAATTTTTATAGAGTATATGTGCTTTACAATGTTGTGTTAGTTTCTGCTGTACAGCAAAGTGAATCAACTCTACATATACACATATCCCCTCTTTTTTGGATTTCCTTCCCATTTAGGTCACACATAGCACTGAATAGAGTTCCCTGAGCTACACAGTGGGTTCTCATTAGCCATCTATTTTATACATAGAATCACTACTGTATATATGACAGTTTCAGTCTCCTAATTCATTCTACCTTCCACTTTTCCCTCGGTGACCGTATGTTTTTCATAACTTCTGTGTCTCTATTTGTTTCGTAAATAAAACCATCTTATTCCTCTGATGGGCTTCCCGGTGGCGCTAGTGATAAACAACCTGCCTGCCAATGCAGGAGATGTAAGAGATGTGGGTTCGATCCCCGGGTTGGGAAGATCCCCTGGAGGAGGGCATGGCAACCCGTTCCAGTATTCTGGCCTGGAGAATCCCATGGACAGAAGAGCTTGGTGGGCTGCAGTCCATGGGGTTGTAAAGAGTCAGACACAACTGAAACGACTTAGCATGCGTTCTCTTATAGTTTAAATCCCTCTGTCACTTAGGTATTTCAACTCAACCAAGTCTGAGCCATCACTTTCTCCAGGTTTCTGAGAACCAACCACTTTTCCACTTAGGAGTGTCCTCAGGTTAACGAAATCTTGCTTATTTTCTGGCTTCTGTGATAGAGCACCCCAGATCCTGCCAGAACATGCTAGCTGACTTCTTGCAGCCTCTTTGGGGTATAAGCTCTTTCCTCCCTTTGCAGGTACAGTATGTACCAGCTGGACCTGCTAGAATATAAGCCTTGTGATTAACCTAGCATCAAGAAGAGGAAGGGGGAGTGCTCCTTGGGGGGCTCCTGTTGCCTCACTGAGGCAAGGACTCTGCACTCTCTTCCCACATGCGGCACAAGCTAGCTCTGAAGAGCTGGGATGGGTCACTTTAGCAGGCCAAGCCACTTCTCAGTTCTCTTTATGAGTTTTTTTCTGATAATTTTCTCTAGAATATTGATATTTCTAAAGTTCTCTCCATGAACTCACTTGATAACAAAACTTTTATTAAAAAAAATTCTTAAAAACACCATGAGGATAAGAAGAGAGGAAATAAACTGGGAGCTAAGTAATTGTCATTGCAAAATACATTATAAAGGTACGTTCCTACTGATAAAGATTTTTGTGATTACCTCAGTACTCTGCTACCTGCTGTTATCTTATACCACAGTTGCCTAATAAAGATACTCTTCTTGGATCTTTGTTTTTTTAGCAATTCATATATGACTGCTAGAAAAACAAATAGAATGCATTAGTACCAAGTATTCCCTTTCCTCCTCATCCTGCTAACTTGAACAGCTCTCTAGCAAACATGCATATATTAAACGACCTACAAATAGGTCTTTTTTTTGCCATAGAAATAATGAACCAAAGTCAACATGACTGTGTGGTCACAGGGAATTCTGATGACCTGTCTTCCCAATGTGTGCAAATGTATTCTGAGACAAGGGTAAAATAATATGAAAGTTTCACGTCATATTCACTGGCCCTTTATCCCTGGTCCCGAAATTCCACTTTGCTTTTCAGTTTACAGTCATCATGACGTTAGCCCCGCTATCGAGAACTGGAATAACCATAGGTCATTATCGCTCCTGTTTGTCATTGTCCTTCTACTGGGGTAATCCCTGGGCCTTGTGGGGATGTGCTCTGAAATTTTAGTTCTCAGTGGGGTATAATAATAGCTATCATTTATTGAACACCTAATATATATTCCATCATTTAACTCTCAACACCACATAATATTATATCTATTACATCAATGAGGAAATAGAGGATCAGAAAAAAAATAATAATTTACTTGTTCAAAGATGCTCAACTTGCAGGTAGCAATCTAACTGACCAAAAAAGCATATGCTTTTAATTTTTTCAGAATATTGGTGCATATTATAAATGCTGCCAAAATAATCCAGCCAGGTCACTTCTTCGATTGGTTTCTGCCTGATGGGATTTAACCTTCCCCAGACCTACTATGGGGCTTCCCTGGTGGCTCAGATGGTGAAGAATCTGCCTGCAATGCAGAAGACCTGGGTTCGATCCCTGGGTTGGGAAGATCCCCTGGAGAAGGGAATGGCAACCCACTCTAGTATTCTTGCCTGGAAAATTCCATGGACAGAGGTGCCTGGCAGGCTACAGTCCATGGGGTCTCACAGAGTCGAACACAACTGATCAACTTCCAGACCAACTATGAATCAATTATGGTCTCTTCTTTTCCCTCTACTACCTCTTAAGTACACACAGATAAAGAATAAAGAGATGGGAAAAGAACAACGATTAATAGTTACAGCTCAGT
Organism: Bison bison bison; assembly: GCF_000754665.1. NCBI lineage: Eukaryota > Metazoa > Chordata > Mammalia > Artiodactyla > Bovidae > Bison > Bison bison. Next base: position 2,338,868 of record NW_011494639.1, on the reverse strand, counting down.
CTCATCTGATAAATGCCCATATTGCATAAAACAACATGTATATGTTGTTGTCCATACAATATATAGAAATATACTGCATTTGCCATTAACAGCACAAAGGAAGTGAGAGCAAAGCTCTCATGACAAAATGACTCCACATGGTAATTTGAATCCACAGGAACAAGTGAAGAGAACCAGAAATTATAAATAAGAAGACTGATATAACAAAAGTTATAAATACACACTTTCTCTCCTTTTTTATCTTAGCTTCATTTTAAAACACAAAATTATAAGTTAAAAATGATAACTATGTATTTCTGGGTTTACAACATTTATAGATGTAATATAGACTTATTATAATAATACCAAGAAAGGTAGTATAACAATAAAAGGGAGGAAAGATAATAGAGCTAAATAGGATAGCATTCTATATCTCACTGAAATTGTTAGTATAAATTTGAAGCTGTTAAGATGTATATTGCAAGCCCTAGAGCAACCACTAAAAAATCCCTCGAAACAGTGTGGTGAAAATAAGTGAAATAAGCCAGACACAAGAGAGCAAATAATATATGATTTCACTTATATGAGCCAAAAATAGTCATATAGGTAGAGACAGAACAGTAGTTTCCAGAGACCAGGGGAGGGGCAGAATTATTGCTTATGGTACAATTTGCAGTTGGAGTGATGAAAATTTCTGGAAGCTGAAAGTAGTGATGGTTATACAGCAATTTCCGTGTACTTGATGCCACAAAACTGACTTCAAAATGGTTTAACTGGCCAATTGTATGTTATGTGTATGCGTGACCACAATCTTTAAAAATTAGAGGAAAGAATGAAGTATCCATGCATGCTATCATCTGGAAGAAACATGAAAACTTTATGCTAAGAGAAAGAAGCCAGTCATGAAAGACCAAATATTCTATCATTCCATTCACACACAATCCCAGAATAGGGAAATGTGTTTCTGAATGAGACAAAGAGTAGATTCAGTGGTTCTTAGGGCTGCGGAGGATGGGGAAGTAGGAGGATACAGATACAGGAGCTTCTTTTTGAGGCAATGATGTTCTAAAATGGACTTTAGTGAAGATTCCATATGTCTGTGAATATCCTAACATCTACTCAATGGCACACTTTAAATTGGTGAACTTTAAGGTATGTGGATTATGTCTCAATAAAGCGGCTATTTTAAAAGCTAGCAGTAAGGCGAACGTCCACCATCACCGCTTCTACGTGGCACTGCACTGGGGAACCTGGCGGCAGTGGCGGTTTAGACGCTCAGTCGTCTCCGACTCTTGCGACCCCATGGACCACAGCCCGCCAGGGTCCTCTGTCCTTGGGATTCTCCAGGCAAGAATACTGGAGTGGGTTGCCATTTCCTTCTTCAGGGGATCTTCCCGACCCAGGGATCGAACCCGGGTCTCCAGCACTGCAGGCAGGTTCTTTCCCAACTTAGGTATAAGGGAAGCCAGGGAATCTGCCGTGAAGATTGAAATGGAGGGACTTCCCTGGCGGTCCAGTGGTTAAGAATCCGCCTGCCAGTGCAGGGTACACGGCTTTGATCCCTGGTCCAGGAAGATTCCACATGCTGTGGGGCAACGAAGCCTGTGCACCACAACTACTGAGCCTGTGCTCTAGAGCCTGGGAGCCGCAATAACTGAGCCCACGTGCTGCAACGGCTGAAGCCCGTGCCCTCGGCCCTGCTCTGCAACGAGAGAAGCCCCGCACACCGCAGCTAGGGTGCAGCTCCGGCTTGCTGCGACTAGAGAAAGCCCGGGTGCAGCAGTGAAGACCCAGCACAGCCAAAAATAAATTAATAAATTCTTAAAAAAAAAAAAAAGATTTAAAGGGAAATATACTGAACTACTCTATAAAATTGCAAACTTCTCGAGGACTCTGTTTTAATCGTCTTTGTATCCTTGGAAGTGCCTAGAATTCAACATTTTGTAAGGTAAGCCTCAAAAAGGTTTGTGTTTAACTCAACTGAAATTGAAACCAGTTTGCAGTAGATTGTCCAAGCTAGACAGTCTCTCATTTTTAACATTATTCTGTAGCCAAAGTTGACCAGATACGAGGTGCGTCCAAGATGCAAGGGAGACCTGCAGGAGCAGTGAAAGGAGCGCTGAAGGAGCACAGTGCAGAAAGCAGGGTTTTTAAATTCTTACAATTAATGTCTCAGAGAGGAAAGACACAATATTTATCTATAGGGGGAAAAAATAGATTCCTATTTAAAAAGTAGACCCGAAAAACAAGACAGAACTCTTGGAAGTTAAATATCTGATAGCTAAAACTAAAAATTCAGTATCATAACTGGAAGACAAATAGAAAAAAAAACGATGAACAAAAGGAAAAAAAATTCGAAAATCAATCCAGGAGATCCAATTTGTCTCCTACAGGATTCAGAAACACAGAACAGAGAAAATGAAGAGAAAGAAATTATCAAGGAAAGATTATCATTCTTTAATTTCCCACAATTAAAAGGGTTTTTTTTAATTGAAAAGGATCACTAAGTGCCTGGAGGGAAGGAAAGAAGAAGGAGAAAAGGAAACGTAAAGTAAAAGGAATAAAATGATGTTAACAAAACTTCACCAGGAATAACAGATCCTAAATTTCTCAAGAAAGAGAAAAGGCCCACATGCAAGGACCAAGTATCGGTGTTGTAGTTACCTACTGCTGCATTATAAACCACCCGACAACTTAGTGGCTTGAAATCACAACAAAAATTTATTTAATTCATGAATTGGCTGAAGAACTCACTTCCAAGATGGTTCACTTATGCGAACGGCAAGTTGGTGCTAGCTGTCTGACTGGAACTGAGGGCCAGAGACCTGGATTCCTCTCTGGGGTTGGTTTCCTTGTGGGCTGATCGGCAGCCAAACAGAGCAGTGGATAAAACAATCTCTGTGTGATGTGATTGGAAAAGTCTTTGTACTTAATTAAAGATAATACCAACTAATTAAAAAAAAAAGAAATGAATGGTGCTGTGCTCCCAAACCAAGTGTCCCAAGAAATAGGGAGTAAAGATTTCCCGTTTCTACTATCATACATGTCAATTCTACCACATTCTATTTGTTAAGAAGTCAAAGAGCTTGGATTCAAAGAGACGAAATACAGGTTCTACCTCTTAATAGGAGGGCTGTCAAAGAATTTGGGGCCCATGTTTTAAAACTGCCAAAGGGTCCTATATCCTTACCTGTGAACAAGGGAATGCCATTGATTGTTACAAGAGAGATGACATGGCCCTAACTAATTTAGAGTAATCAATTTGCATCTGGAAGTGGGGTCAATTTTTATAGTCACATGAGTGAGGAGGTAGGAAGAGGCTGGTTGCTACATGGTCAGCAAATGCCACCACACTGGGGGGGTTTTGTATTAAGTTGGCTTTCCTATTTTTAAAAAAATTTTATTTGCATTTATTTTTTGTGGCGTTTATTCCTGGGCCAGAAGTTTTGTTTCTTCGGTTTCTTATGGAATACCTTTTTCTTCTGTGCAATCTCCTCTTCTGGTTTAGGAATAATCTGTTCTTTTTCAGTAAGGGTCATCTCCATGGGGCAGGGAGAGCCCACGTATGGGTCGATTCGACCATGAGCTCTGTAAATCCTGCATGGCATCTTAGGGGCTTTGTTCACCTGGATATGTTCAACGACCAGAGAATTGACCTCTAAGCCCTAAACTCAGCATTACTCTGCATTTGTGAGCACGGGCAGGAGAAATTCAGCACTGCTTTCGTGCCACGGACCCTGCGTCCAGCCCCGCTGCTTGGCTTGTGCACACGAGCCGACTCCACCATTATAATGTCACTAATTTAAAGTTACATCCTTCAGATACTTGGTGGCTTTTCGGATATGCCTACCCTTAATGGCCTGGGAAGTTTCACGAGTGTTCTTAAAGTGAACATGAAGATATGAACCTCTTGATTTGCATGATTTTATGGGGTTTTCTGGGTCAAGAGAATAGCATACCATTTTCAGAGGTCACCTGGGGAATATTTATAATCTAATTTCAAGTAGAAAACTGCAGGGAGTAATCCATTGTATAGATAGACTTATGCAAAATATGTTCAAACAAAATGCAGATTTTATAAAACATATACAGACTAGATTGTTTGATAGCACTATTTCAAGGCCTTAAGAATGACTCTAGTAATACCATATCATTATATTATAAAGCATGAGAATTTATCATCATATCCAGGATATAACTGAGACTTCTTTCCACTTACTGATTTTAAGTGACATATTAAATATTCCTCATCCTGAATTTGTTCAGATAATTAAACTTCTAATAGCCAGATATTTAGTTGCTATAAACTTTTATCTCCCCCAAAGAAAATGTAGTTATAGCTTATAATGATATTAAAAATAAAGCAAAAATAGTCA
>NW_011494639.1:2328994-2334413 GCF_000754665.1 Bison bison bison | reverse complement strand
ATAGTCAATTCTCTGGGATGAAAAATGTCTCAAGGAGGCTTTATTCATTGCTTGATGTATAATTCAGCCTATTAATTGAAGACCATTTTATCTTCTTTGTATAAATTTCCTTTCATTAAAAACTAATTGAATACTGTACAAAACTGCAGGATATAACTTTATATGACATTTATGAACATTTACATTTATTTGCAGACTAAGAAAATTAGTCCATGAATAAACCTTTGAAAAACTGAAGTAGCAACTTTTAAAAATACAGAATGTTTTGCAAGATGACTATTTTGTTCATTAGCATTTTAAGCGTTTTAATAAATTAAAATGATTCCTTCTCAGAAAAAGTTAGTGTTTTTCTATGTAATGTGAATTAAAGGATAAACAGCAATTCCATACCTCATTTTTTCTTTTATTTATAGAATTCCCGGCAGTAGAAAAGAAAAATAAGGTATGCTGTTTTGTGGTGCCAATTTGGCATATGCATTCTGGATTGGCCTCGGGGTAGTGAGGCAGTTTGGCTTGTTAAAGCTAAAAAATAGATGAAAACACAGAACAACACAAATATCCTGAGAGAGCTGCTAGAGAGCAGCTCCCCACACCATCCCTGCATTGGGCTATTTTTTAGGAATTGTAGTCCTGTATGTACGTACTCTTTTTTATTTTGCTTTGTGTTTATGGTAATGAAGACTATGAACTGTCCCTGTGGTTAGTTTTATTTTATTTGTTTGTTTGTTTGTCAGTATTTGCCTCCCACCACTCTAAGCTCAAGACTTCCCTGGCCGCTCAGCGCTTAAGAACCCGCTTGCCAAGGCGGGAGACGCGGCTTCAGTCCCTGGTTCTGGAAGATCCGCTGGAGAGGGAAATGGCAGCCCATTCCAGCATTCCTGCCTGGACAGTCCCTTGGACAGAGGAGCCTGGCAGGCTATAGTCCGCGGGGTCACAAAAGAATCAGACACAACTTAGCCACTAAACAACGACTCCAAGTTCAATCGTAGTGCCCGTCTGAATCTCTGCAGGCCCCAGCCCCAGGCGACACTGACTCAGACCGGCCTATTGCTGGTGGTGGTTTAGTTGCTAAGTTGTATCTGACTCTTGTGACCCCATGGACTCTAACCTGCCAGGCTCCTCTGTCCATGGGATTTCCCAGGCAAGAATACTGGAGTGGGTTGCCATTTCCTTCTCCAGGAGATCTTTCAGACACAGGGATCAAACTCAGGTCTCCTGCATTGCAGGCGGATTCTTTACTGACTGAGCCACCAGGGAAGCCCTGGCCTCCTGGGAATACCTGGAAAGAAACCCAAGATGAGCAGTTGACTCCAGAAGGCTTATCTGAATACACATCCCTAAAGAAACTGAGGAAGGCTGGAAAGCTGAGGGAGAAGGTGACCCATGGGGTCTCAGCTGATACCAGCAGGGAACCTGGATCCCAAATCAAGGCACAGGAGGTTGTCTTTTATACCCCCTCATTCAGCCAGTCACTGGTGATGTGCCACTCTAGGCAAGTGATGGACCCTTGGATGAGGTACTTGTCTGCAGCTGAGGGTACTTTCACAGTTTAGACAGTTCCGAGATAGCAGCAGCTAGTATGCTCAGAATAGAAGGCAGTGGCACCCCACTCCAGTACTCTTGCCTGGAAAATCCCATGGACGGAGGAGACTGGTAGGCTGCAGTCCATGGGGTCGCTAGGAGTTGGAAACGACTGAGCGACTTCACTTTCACTTTTCACTTTCATGCATTGGAGAAGGAAATGGCAACCCACTCCAGTGTTCTTGCCTGGAGAATCCCAGGGACGGGGGAGCCTGGTGGGCTGCCGTCTACAGGGTCATATGGAGTCGGACATGACTGAAGCAACTTAGCAGCAGTATGCTCAGAAGCTGGAAGATGAATCCCTCTGCCTTGAAGAGAGGATCCGGATGGAAAACATAGTATCCTACAACACTTCACTCCTAGCTTCACTCAGATTCCTAGAGGAGGTTCTCCCTGGCAACAGCTTCTCTAGAACTGATGAGTTACAAAGTTGTTAACTACGTACCAGAAAGGGTAAAAGAGATCTCTAAGGTACCATGAAGTGAGCAAGAGCAGGAAGCACTACCACCCTAGGGCTGAGCAAATGGAATATTTGAAATTATGAAATCTTAGAAACTTAGGAAGAGCGGCTCTGAGGATCTGAAGCTCAGACCTGGAGGAGACACTGCTTGACTAGTGCTGGGGTCTCTGACTTGGGGGGAGGGGCTCTGTGGGCCTTGGACCCAAGCTTGAGAAATCTGACTGATGCTGGTGTCTCTGAGACAGCTGTGATAAAAGCTACTCCCCAATTGTTGGAAAAACTGCAGACTGGGTATGTACACACACACACACACACACATACACAGTGGAATATTACTCAGCCTTAAAAAAGAGTGAGATAATGCCATTTGCAGCAACATGGATGGATCTAGAGATTATCACACTAAATGAAGACGTCAGAGAGAGAAAAACACATAGATGATATAATGGACTTCCCTGGTGATTAGGAATCCACCTCCTAGTGCAGAGAGCACGGGTTTGATCCCTGGTCCAGGACAATCCCACATGCTATGGAGCAGCTAACCCCTTTCACCGTAACTGCTGAAGCACAGAGCCCGCACAGCAAGAGAAGCCACCGCGACGAGAAGCCTGCACGCCGCAACGAAGAGCAGCCCCCGCTAGCCGCAACTAGAGGAAACTGCATGCAACCAAGCCGAAAATAAGGGAGTAAAGATTTTAAAACGCTATCACTGATAAGCAGAATCTAAAAAATAATACAAATGAGTCTATCTACAAAACAGATGCAGACTCAGAGACATAGAAAACAAACTGAAGGGCAAATGGACAGGAGGAAGGATAAGAGTATGGGATTAACAGATATAAACTACTGTATATAAGATAGATGAACAATACCTAACGCAGAGAAAATAGTCACTATCCTGCTATCTTGTAGTAATCTATAATGGAAAATAATCTGAAAAAATACATATATATAAAATTGAATCACTTTGCTGTACACCTGAAACTAACAATATTGTAAATCAACTATACTTCAATTGAAAAAAAAGAAAAACTGTGAATTGAATTTAGCTACTGTTATGGGAAGGGACCTCTGCTGTCAAGGTAAAGTGCTGTAAGGTGATACTCACAGAACTTAAGCTCTCAAAGGCGGAAAGGGTGACTTTCCTCTCCTTCCTGCAGACTTGGGTTCTCCATCTAGCGCCCCGATGGACAGAGCCCAACAAAGACCCAGCTGGCAAAGCAGAATGTGGTTTGCAGACTCCCAGTTCCAGCACCTCTGAGTGTAAACAGTGGGCTTGGAGAGAAAAGCAAGAGCTTAATAATGAGTACAGAAATGCATAGGGCGGGGTGGGGGACTGATGAGAGACACGTTCCTTGTGGACACAGGTTTTGGAATCAGACAGACTCAGGTTAAAAGTTCTGTTCTTCTGCTTGGTGGTTGTGAAGTTTAGTGATTATCTAAATTTTCTATGTTTCAGTTTCCTCATCTGTAAAATGGAGCTAATAGTATCTGCCTCATGGAGTTGTTTTGAGAGATAATGTCTATAAATCACCTGGCCTTATGGCAGTTTGCCTAGCTGGTGGTAGTTTCTCAGTAAATGAGTTGTGATTATTACCCTGGAAAAGTTTGCAGGCAGAGACCCCTGTGGGATACAATTTTTGCAGCACAGGATTTAGCATTAAAAACTGAACTAAACTTGTGGTAGTGGGAATAAAAATAATGAGATCGACGGAAGAGCCCTTTGAGATAAAGAATAAAAAGAATTCAATGACTAGATGTCAACACATTTGACATTGATTCCTGTGGAGGATGAAAGATGGGAGAAATCTCAAAATAGGTGACCTATTCAAATAGTCTCCTTATTCAAATGGAAATGCCCATGTCCCCTCATGAAGCTTTGTGGTGCTTTGTGCCAGCCTAAAGAGATAACCTCAGTAATCAAAGAAATACTTATGAAGCCAATGTGGAGGTACTGTTTTAATTATACTGAACCATCAATTATTTACTTAGCAGCTTACTTTTCTTAAGGGTAGTCAAAGTTGTGGTGAATTTGGTCTATATTGATATGTGTATCCTGCTGATGGCATGGTAAAATTAATACAGCTCATTTGAAAAGCAATATAGGATAGTTATCAAAAATAGTTTAAATGTTTATTGGATTTGCACTCCAGGAGTCTTGTTTGAAAAATCTCATGGGCAGAAGAGCCTGGCAGGCTACAATCCACAGGGACGCACAGAGCCAGACACAACTGGGCAGGCACATATGCATGCATGCTGTTGACAGTACTTTAAACATTAAAATTCATCAAAAGAAGTTAGGAAGGTACAGAGTGCGTCGATAACCTTGGATGATAATCTTAAGGGCAGCTACTACTGATCCATGAAGTGTCCTTCGGCAATGAAACTGGTTTGACCCACGATGCCATGTTTAATGTGCCCTTATCCTTACTTTTGACCCCAAGTCCTGCAAAGGAACTGATGACAAGCACTCTATTAAGCAGTTAGACAGCCAGTCTCCAACAGTAGGCACCCTTCCTCCAGCTTCTTGTCTGTATGATTAATCATTGCCCTGTAATTTATAAGTGTACAGGTTCTCTTAGTTAAACTGTATGCTCTCCTAGAAATTATCATGATGGATCCACTTTTAAAAAATCCCTGGATTGATGGTTGGTTCAAGCAGATGTGGTAGGGAATTCCCTGGTGGTCCAGTGCTTAGGACGCAGTGCTTTCACTGTCGAGCACCTGGGTTTGATCCCTGGTTGGGAAACTAAGATCCTGCAAGCTGTGGAGCACAGCTCCCCCCAAACGCAGAAGATGCGGATGGTACATACGATGGACTATTACTCAGCCATAAAAAAGAACGAAATATTGCTATTTGCCACAACATGGATGGACCTAAAGACATCATACTAAGCCAAGTAAATCAGACATGGACAAATATATGATACCATATGAGCTAGAATTTAAAAAATAATACAAATGAATCTGTATACAGAACAGAATTGCTGCTGTTAAGTCGCTTCAGTCGTGTCTGACTCTGTGCAACCCCATGGACTGCAGCCTACCAGGCTTCTCCATCCCTGGGATTCTCCAGGCAAGAACACTGGAGTGGGTTGCCATTTCCTTCTCCAGAAACATATTTACAGACATGGAAAACAAACTGATGCTTACCAAAGGGGAAAGGGAGGAGGGGATAAATTAGGAGTATAGGATTAACACATACAAAGTACTATATAGAAAACAAACAAGGATTTACCATATAACACAGGGAAATATATTCAATAATCTTGTAATAACCTATAATAGAAAATAACCTGAAAATATATATATATAACTGAATTGCTTTGCTATACACCTGAAACTAACACAATACTGTAAATCAATTATACATCAATT
>NW_011494639.1:2296014-2328894 GCF_000754665.1 Bison bison bison | reverse complement strand
ACACGCCCAGCCCTCACAGGCCAGCAGCATTAGGTCCACTCTGGGCTACTTCCTCCTTTTGCCCTCCTGGGGTTGCTTCTGCTTCTCTCATAGCAACGTGGCTTTTCTTTCTTTCTTTTTTTTTCAGCTTACAAAACCATCAGCTTCGGTACAGCCCGGAAACCTTTAATCAAAACTTCATCCTGACACCTTATCATAACTATTCTTTCAGCTGTTGCTCACAAACCTCTGTTGACACTTATGAAAAAGTAGGTCAAAGGAGTAGAAAGGATGCAGTAATCATCCAACACGGCCCAAGTATTGCCACTGAAAAGTTTGTTCGTGGAATTTTAAAATGTTTCTCAAATTATAGTGAGGGTACGGTGGAAATCTGGAAAACCTGCTTCTCTTTTTAGACGTGCCCCAAATCCCTGCCCTCTTATCCTGGCGCCCTGTCCTCTTCAGACGGTGAGAGACACTGTCACTTTTCTCCGAGTGTGTAAGTTTGCACAGACCTTTGTTAGAGCAGTTCTTCTTCTGAAATGATGCTGTTTCTATATTTCTGTTCCCTTCTGTGCTACGAGCATCTCAAGGTACTGTCAAGGGGTAAAATGTTACCTCTACCCCCTCAGGGCCAGATGAGTCTAAGAATTAAGTTGACATGGCAGGTTAACAGGAGTAAAGTGTACATGTTTTATTTAATATGTTTACATGTACATGGGAGTCTTCATAGGAAAATGAAGACCCACAAAGCAGTTAGGCTTAAGTGTTTATACACTAGGTTGAACAAAGAGTAGCAACTATGGGAGAGTAACCGAAATACATGGGAAGACTAAGGAAGATAAGTGTTACTTTAACAAGGGCTGTCGGTAAAGCTTTCTCTTGGCACCAACTCCCCATCTCTGGGGATAAGGATGTTCTTTTCCTCCTGGTATAGGAAGGGCATCTTTCATATGGAGTTTCATCTACTGCTTTAAAGGAGAAAAAAAGGAAACCAGAGCACCTTTCTTGCATCTGCTCTTTTAAAAGTACCTTTAGCTCACTACAATCAATATGTTAAGGCGGCATATTTTTCTCCCCTTCAGTGGCGTCCATTAGGTACTGAATAAGTGCTTGCTGAATGTTTGTTGATTCCATTTATCTCCTTGTGCAACTCTAATACTCAGTCAGCTTCCAGTTATCCATGCTAGTGGAGGAGAGAGGAGGCTTAGGATGAAATAAAATAATTGACAGTTCTGAGATCCAAATCCTTGAGTTGACAGGCTCTGTATATTCAGTGATGCAATCACACCTCTGCACACAAACAGCTAGACAGCTAGGAAGATTTTAGAGGGAATCAACTGATTCAGACTCTACAGGGTGGCTTAGGTATTCACGGGAAACAGCGAAACCAGCAAGGTGGAATTTGCTCTGCCAGAACGCCTTTGCAGCAAATCCCAGTGGTCAAATGTCTTTTCCTGTCACAGCTGCAGGTCAGCAGCTTCACTTCATTAAAATTGCAGGTGATTCGTTTTATCCTGTATGCCGCGGTGCCAGTTTACGCCTAGGAGGCGTGGAAAGTAAGGTTGAAGAAGTGAGCTGGCCTTGCCTGTGGGGAGGACTTGGAGTTGGAGTGGAGCCACTGAAGAGCAGGAGAGGAACGTGCAGAGGTGGTTTACTGAGCATCCATCCGAGGACAGAACAAACAGGGCAGAGAGAGGCAAGGGAAAGTCATTAGGGAAGGGGCTGAGACAACAAGTGAGAAAGAAAGTCTGTGAATGGAAGTAGGGTTTCAGTTCAGTTCAGTCGCTCAGTTGTGTCTGACTCTCTGCGACCCCATGGACTGCAGCATGCCAGGCTTCCCTGTCCATCACCATCTCCTGGAGCTTGCCCAAACTCATGTCCATTGAGTTGATGATGCCATCCAACCATCTCATCCTCTGTTGTCCCCTTCTCCTCCTGCCTTCAATCATTCCCAGCATCAGGGTCTTTTCAAATGAGTCAGTTCTTCACATCAGGTGGCCAAAGTATTGGAGTCTCAGCTTCAGCATAAGTCCTTCCAGTGAATATTCAGGACTGATTTCCTTTAGGATGGACTGGTTGGATCTCCTTGCAGTCCAAGGGACTCTCAAGAGTCTTCTCCAACACCACAGTTCAAAAGCATCGATTCTAAAGCAGAAAGGGAAAAGCGATAAAGGACAGTAAATTAAAGCAAGGCTCGGAAGCAAAGAGAGCCCATTTTAGATGACCTCCAATTTCTCAGGTCTGGGGGAAATGTGAGGAGAGGAGCATAGGTTTCATCTTTGGATGGCAGTTTGGATTGACATGGGCATCATGGGGAATTTGAGGGGTCGACTGAAGTTAGTCCTCTGAGGCCTTTTTAAGCCAGCAAGACCCGCCGCCTCCCAGTGCAACCCAGAGGCATCTGCTTTGGAGAGGAAGTGAAAGAAGGCAAGCAGCAAGTCTCTGGGACCAGACACGACGACTGTGCACCTCTCTGGGCCCCATGCATGTGTCTCTTTGCTCCTCTGGATGTCTTTCCCCCTTTCAAGCACTCAGCAAAGACATACGGAGAGCTTTGCAGATACTGTGTTTTTGGTTTTTGTTTTTCACAAATTGGAGATTTGTGGCAACCCTGCAATGAGGAAGTCTATTTTGTTTTTTGTGTTTTTTTTTGCCAGCAGCTTTGTTTTTAATTGAGGAATGTACTTTGTGTTTGAGACATAATGCTATTGTGCACTTAATAGCCTACAGTAGACTGTGAACATAATGTTGATGGGCACAGGGAAACCAGATAATTTGTGTGGCTTGCTTTACTGCGATATTCAATTTAGTGCAGTGGTCTGGAACCCAACCTGCAGCATCTCCCAGCTCTGCCTGCGTTCAACATTCATTCATTCAGTTTGTGTTTATTCATTCATTCGTTCATGCAGTTTGTGCTTATACAGTGCCTAGTATACACTGTTCAGGGTGCTGGAGTTAAAGCAGTGAACAAATCACACGAGTGAACTAATCTTGTTGTCCAGTGTTTCAGTGGGGAGACAAGTGAGAAATAAAAAAAAAGTCACAGTTCCTCATCTCTTTTTTATTTTGACCATGCTGCACAACATGTGGGATCTTAGTTCCCTGACGGGAGATGGAACCCATGGCCCTGCACTGGAGAGTCTTAACCGCTAGACCCCCAGGGAAGTCCCTGCTCATATTGATAAAGGCTATAAAAGGAGGAAGTCAGGGTTATTAGGGGAAAGGTTCAGAGGAGGCTTCGTTTGAGCTGGAAGGCAGGGGATGGCCTCTCTGAGAGACAGTCACTGAGCCAAGATCTAAGACAGAAAGCTCCAGCTGTGAAAACCCAAGGCAAAGCCCTGCTGGGTGGCGGGGAGCAAGTGCACTAGCTTCGAGGTGGGAATGAATCCAGAGCCTGCGGACAGCCGCAGGGGAGCCAGTGCGGCTGGGATGCAGGCAGGGGTGGGCGTGGGGTGGGCGGGGAGGAGAGGAGGTGAGTCTGAAGCAGCAGGAAGCAGACAGGTGGGGTCACCAAGGCCCCAGCTGAGGCCTTGAAAGGTTGCTTTCTCCTGTGCGCTCTGCCACCGATTTCCTGTATGGCAGTCATCCTGGGTCTCAGTTTATTTGCTGCAAGATGAGAGGCTTTGCTAAGATGATGCAGCCGGCCACAGGGGAGCACTTCATGTTGTTTGTTTCAGAGGAAAAATCTTTAACGTTCTTGGCAGTGTGTTCTAGGCCCAGCGCTGCTCGGGGCTGATGACCACTCTCTTGCCAGCTGGCTCCAGGTTCCCTTTCGAACAGCATTTCCCCAAAGGTCGGCTGTTAGGACGCCTTTGCTGGGCTGCTCTCCCTGTCTTGAGAACACAGCATTCTGCCCACCTCCCTGGATCTGCTTATGCTCAACACCCTCCTCACTGTTGTCCCTTTGTTCATCCCTCAGCTACTTTTAAATCGATGCTTTTGAACTGTGGTGTTGGAGAAGACTCTTGAGAGTCCCTTGGACTGCAAGGAGATCCAACCAGTCCATCCTAAAGAAAATCAGTCCTGAATATTCATTGGAAGGACTGATGCTGAAGCTGAAACTCCAATACTTTGGCCACCTGATGCAAAGAACTGACTCATTTGAAAAGACCCTGATGCTGGGAGAGATTGAAGGCGGGAGGAGAAGGGGACAACAGAGGATGAGATGATTGGATGGCATCACCGACTCAATGGACATGAGTTTGAGTAAACTCTGGAGGTTGGTGATGGACAGGGAAGTCTGGTGTGCTACAGTCTGTGGGGTCACGAAGAGTCGGACACGACTGAGCAACTGAACTGAACTGAATTGAACAGCTACTTTTTGGGCTTCCAAGGTGGCGTTAATGTTAAAGAACCCACCTGCCAATGCAGGAGACACAAGAGACACAGGTTCAATCCCTGGGTCAGGAAGATTCCTTAGAGGAGGGCATGGCAACCCACTCCAGTATTCTTGCCTGGAAAATCCCATGGACAGAGGAGCCTGGTAGGCTGTAGTCCATAGGGTCCCACAGAGTCAGACGCCACTGAAGCGACTTAGCACATACCACACATCTACTTTTAAGGTCTAGATTAAACCCCACCCTGTTCATAAAGCCTTCTTTGAGCATGCATCCTCCTTGGAGACCCAGGTTCAATTCCTTGCTAGGGAAGATCCCCTGGAGAAGGAAATGGCAACCCACTCCAGTATTCTTGCCTGGAGAATCCCATGGACAGAGGACCCTGCAGGCTACATGGTCTTGGGGTCACAAGAGTTGGATATGACTTAGCAACTAAAGCACCAACCACCTCCTTAAATCCAAGACAGTTGATTCCCTCCATTTATGAGCAGTCACATGTTATTGGTTGTTTTTCTTTACACACATTTTAATCTTTCCAACATTATTCTAACCTCTGGGTGATGTATTAGTCAGGGTTATCCAGAGAAATAGAACCAATAAGGTGTGTGTATATGGTGTGTGTCTGTGTGTACTGAAAGATACTTTTTTTAAAGAATTGGCCCACACAATCTGGGGCACTGGCAAGTCTGAAATCTGCAAGGCTGTTGGCAGGCTGGAGACCCATAGAAGAGTTGATGTTGCAATCTTGAGTTTGAAGACACCCTGGAGATATTAATAGAACTGTCTTTGTTCTTAAGCCCATCAGCTAATTGAATGAGGCCCACCCATGTTAGGGAGGATAATCTGCTTGACTCAATATCTACTGATTTAAATGTTGGTCACATCTAAAAAATACTTGCACAACAATGTTTAGACTAGAGCTTGACCAGACAACTAGGGCCATAGCCTAATCAATCCTAAAGGAAATCAATCCTGAATACTCATTAGAAGGACTGGTGCTGAAGTTCCCACACTTGGGCCACCTGATGTGAAGAGCTGACTCATTAGAAAAGACTCTGATGCTGAGAAAGATTGAAGGCAGGAGAAGGGGGCGACAGAGGACGAGATGGTTGGATGGCATCACCGACTCAATGGACGTGAGTTTGAGCAAGCTCGGGAGATGATGATGGACAGGGAAGCCTGGCATGCTGCAGTACATGGGAACTTTAAGAGTCGGACATGACTGAGCGACTGAACAACAGCAAATAGCCTAGCCAAACTGGCATGTGAAATTAGCCATAATAGGTGAGGGTGTAGCCTTATAAATCTATGTATTCTTCAGTAAACTCAGCATAAATGCATTGTGTGCAGTAAATACTTGATAAAGAGATAACTAAAGGGCTCTAATTAGTGTGTGTACTCCTTCATTCCACAAACACTGTGTTTAATGAGCACATACTTTGTGCCAGGGAAGATCCCTTGGAGGAGGGCATGGCAAGCCACTCCAGTGCTGTTGCCTGGAGAATCCCATGGACAGAGGAGGCTGGCAGGCTACAGTCTGTAGGGTGGCAAAAAATTGGGACTAAAGCAGCTTAGCACCCATGCGCTTTGTGCCAGGTACAGTTGTAAGGGGTAGGGAAATACCAGTGAGCAGAATTGAAAGTAATTAGATCTTGTTCTTTTCTGTTCATACGTTTTGACATCTTGTAGACCCAGTCTGAGAGGGTTTTTATTTCTCTGCTTTTAAGTCTTTGTTTTGTGTTTAGTTAGCTGATGCTGTAAAGTTATAGAAAGTGAAATCCCTTTAAAGCTCTGGTCATCAAAGCTATCAGAGTAGAATCCTAAAAAGCTTATAGAAGTCAGGTAATTTGCTTAATTGTGTTAGGTGTGACAGGAAGAATTGTAAAAATGGCCCCTCGACATTCTTATCCTCTGGCGATTCAGTCAAACACTTGTCTAGGAAATGCTGAGAAAAGATTTTGCAGATATCATTATAATCCCAAGTCAGCTGACCTTGAGATATAGATATTATCCAGGTGAGCCTGACCCAAAAGACGCATCCTTTAAAAGCAGAGCTACAGAAGAGGAAGTCAGAGGCTCAAAGCATTCAGGGGAGTCGATAAACCATTGCTGGCTTGCAGAAGAAAGGGCCCGTTTTCCAAGGATGGGGGCAAGCTTAATGACCTAAGAGCTGCCTGCCAATAGTAGCAAGGGAATTGGACTGAGTCTGGTCAACAACCTAAATGAACTTGGGAGCAAATTCGCCCCTAGAGCCTCCCGAGAAGAGTCTGTTGGCCAATTCCTTGGTGTTGACCTTGTCAGACTCCACACAGAAAACCCTGGTGGGCTCACACAGACTTCTGACCTATAGAAATAATAAACAGATGTTACTTTAAGCAGCTAAGTTCGTGGTACTAGGTTAGGCAGCAATAGAAAACAAATACAGAGTGCATTGCTAAGTAGTGATTTAGCCTGTTTTAAAATCTTATTCTTTAAGTGGTGGAGAAAGTAAAAAATTTTTCTCATTTCAATAATCTTTGACATGTATTTGTATAAAAGAAGAATATTTTCTTATGTGGTCAGTAGTATTTATTTACGAAAATACCACAAATCTAAGACTTACCAGTGCTGCTTTGGGTGGGGAAAAAAAAAAGTCTATGGCTAAAGTATTAAGTTATTATGCTAAAAGCAAAATAAATTAATGAGGATCCATAAGCCATATCTACTGTCATTTGTGTAAAATATTTAGTATCATCTTTATCATGTGTTATGAGAATAAGTAATAATATGGTCAAACTCCTGGTGTTAAACACCCTAAGGACTAAAGAACTTATGAAGAAAATGAATAATTTGTTAATGCTTTGGAAATGAAGGCTTTAGGCAAGCAAAGCTGAGTTTCCTGTTCTTAATAAATGTAGATGGAAGTGTTTCATGATAATTTAATATGTCTGGAATAAACTCCCACTTTGCATCTGGCAAGTTTCTCCCTTTTTATTTATTAGATTTTTGTTTTTTTCTCTCTAGACTCACTCATCTCCCAAAACCTCTTAGAACCACCAACACACGCTGAAGGCAATCCAAGCCCAAATACTGATTTGGACTATAAATAGAATATGGGAACAGGAAGGGTGTCAGGAAAGATCTGGATCAAACATCCACAGTTCAGGTGAGGAATTGGGCCCAGAAAAGGGCCTTGTCCAAGTCAGGGACTTGGGTGGTGAAGTTGGGGCTAAAACTGTTTTTAAGATGGCAAGTAGAAATCCAAGGAAAACTGCCCAGATCAATACTTGTCAGAATTAACTTGGTTAACATGCACGAGCTACTTGGGCAGTTTTCAGTTTTGAATTCTGGGTCCCTAAACAAAAATAACCAAAAAAGTCTCCATCTTCCTTATATTTGTTAACTGTAAAAGGAATAGACTTCTGTACTAGGTCATCTTTGAGGGCTGTTAGATAGTATTTATGTATATGTACATTTAAAATTACAGAAGAGTCCCACAGTTTAGCTGATCTATGAAAATAAGGTTAGCTTTGATATGCAACAGACAAAGAAGCAGAAGGCAATGCAGAAAGTCCCTGACCTAATAATGGAGCCAGGAGTCCTGGCTCCGCAATGACTTCTGAACTAGGACTGTTAGATAACATGTATAAGAACCACTAGCCAAAAGGGGACAAGAATATCAGCTTTATTAATGACTTGGCAAGGATCCGATAATCTCCCCAATGTGGGGGAAATCTATGGTGCAACTTAGACTAGAAAATCTACTTAGAACTGATGCCCTCCCTTCTGCCCTGGACTCTGAGCCTTGGGAGAAGCAAGAGGATCCCAGGGGGCGCTGGGATGGGGGCTCTGGATCTGAAGGGAACCCACTGAAGCAAGGCTGCCAGGTGGAGGCCCGGATCACACACAGGACCGCAAGCAGGGTAGACGGCGCTCTTTGCTGCACAGACAAGGGCCAGGCCCTGGGCTCCGCTTCACCTCCGAGAACAGACATGGAGCCTGCACTCTGCAGAGGACCTCTGGACCCATGCTTGTTTTGGAGGCCAATAACCCTGCCCACCATAAAGAGTCAGGAATTAACCATTTTTTTCCTATCTGGGATTGAGCCAGGTGAGAGTTGGAGATTTGAACAGTTGGTGGCAGTTTCCTCCTCTGGGAAGAGGTGAGAAGGAAGGGAGTGTACTAGGGAGTCTCCCTCCAACTGAAAATGGTGATTCCTCTTTAGACAGGGTTTGAAATCAACTTTGTTTCAATATTTTAGAGACCTCTGAAGCAGAAGAATTATTGACTGAAACTTCTGAGAAATTGACAGAGCAGATAATTGCTCCTCACCTTGGCCTGGCATTTAAGATGCCTTGCCAGCAGAGCCTAGGGCCGGTGGAAAGTGACGGTTGGAGGACTCCACTGCTTGCGGGCTGTACGGCCCTTGGAAAGTTCTCTCCCCTCTGAGTCATAAAATGGGGACCAGCTAATCTGCCATAAAGGGTTGTTAGAAGATTAATAGTCCATAGTAGATACTTAATAAATGGCATTACTAACAGCTCCTAATTTTTCCACGGGTATGGATACTAAGAGAATGAAAGGAGAAAATACATTCAAGCTAACTGGAGAAGAGAACATTCTAGCTAAAGAATAAGATTAGGCTTCCCTCTGTCCAGATTTTAAAATAAAGACTCTTAGCTGGGATCTATGGGTCTCTCTCTGTCTATATGTACATGTATGTGTGAGAGTAGCTGCTCTAATATTGCTCTGATTGCTCTAATGAGAAATACTTAATGTATAAAAATATTCACTACATACCAGGTACATCAGTAAACACTGCGTGTATATTATTTTATTTCTACCAGGAACCTGGCACGTAGTGAAGACTCCGTAAATACATGTTGATGAAATAAATAAATGATCCTCACAAGAACATTATATGTATCTCGCTCTTGCAAATGAGAAAATAAAGTTAGGTAGGCAGAGTAACTTTTCCGAGGTCACATACCCATCAAGCATTAGAGCTAGGATTGGAAACCAGTTCTGTATGATTTCAGGACCTTGCACCACTGTATCACACTACCTCACACACACACACACACACACACGCATGCTTACACACGTGTTCATATGATAGAAACTCCTGACTTACACACATTTCTTTACTCACACAAAGGGACTCTCTTCATGCTGCTGTGGTATGCTAATATTGGTTTTCGTTTTTAAACCACTGCCAAGTTTAGACAGACAGACACATAAGGGTTCCATAAGGGATAAATAAGTATGACAGTTAATGTCATTTTTATCACCAGGTAAATATTTATTGTATTAGGCCCCATGGAAGATACAAAGATAAATCAGCCTGTACATACTGGATCTTCAAGGAACCTCCAGTTTAGCGGAGGAAATGATACCTAGATATTTATGGTACAAGGTGGAAAGACGTGAACGCCACAGAACAGACACAGATAAAGTGTCATAGAAGAAGAAAGAAACTGAGTGCAAGTTAACCAGGAACCTGAGATTAGAATTTGTGAAGGAAGTTAGGTGAAATGGCCTTGAGGATGTGTGGATTTAGGAAGGGAATTCCAGGATGGTGAACAGCATGAGCCAAGGGCCGAGGTAGAAAAGCATGAGGTCTGTCTAAGAAACTGCACTTTCAGGAGGGGCTTCCCTGGTGGCTCAGACGGTAAAGCCTCTGCCTACAAGGCGGGAGACCCAGGTTCGATCCCTGGGTCGGGAAGTTCCCCTGGAGAAGGAAATGGCAACCCACTCCAGTATTCTTACCTGGAAAATCCCATGGATGGAGGAGCCTGGTAGGCTACAGTCCACGGGGTTGCAGAGTCGGACATGACTGAGTGGCTTCACTTCAAGAAGGAAAATGGAGAATGAAAATTAGGGAGATGGGGCCATATTGTGGGGAGGAATGACGTTAAATTGTAGGCCAAGAAGTTTCAATTTGGTGATGGGAAACTGGTGAAGGATTTTTAAAAACGAGAACTACTTGATCCTAATGCTGTTATAAGACATCAGCCTGACAGCGATGTGTAGGATGAACATCCCGGGGGGAGCCTAGAGCCAAAGGTCCAGCTAGGAGGTTCTCACAGCGCACTCAGTGGGCAGTCTCGAGGGCTGGGCATGAATGGGGCAGCATCAGGGGGACAGGATGATGGGGTCAAGTGGACAGGACTGTAATCTGGGGGAAGAGGGCCGGGTTCCAACCTGTAACTGACATGAGACAAGGTATACCCAGTGATAGGTCTGGACACAGCAGCCCCATGAGGTGCATGGTATTATCCCTGGTTTACACTCAAGCAAACCAGACTCCGAGCAATCTGCCCTAGACCTCCCCAAAGTCATAGCCTAGACCTCCAGGGGCTTCAGTTTCCTCATCCATGCAATAAATGAGTGATGGGCTAGGTGGAAGATTCTTTCTGCTCTCACATCAGGTGGAAGTATGGCTCTGACCCTGAGGGTGGTGGTTTCGTTGCTCAATCCTGTCCAACTCTTGCGACTCCGTGGACTGTAGCCCACCAGACTTCTCTGTCCATGTGATTCTCCAAGCAAGAATACTGGAGTGGGTTGCCACCTCCTTCTCCAGGGGATCTTCCTGACCCAGGGATCGAACCCAGGTCTCCTGCATGGTAGGCAGATTCTTTACTGACTGAGCTACAAGGGAAGCCCCTGACCCTGAGGGAGGTAACACGTAGAATCAGCAAGCCTTAGAACTAATTAGGCGTTAGAGCAGGGAGGGTTGGAAGGAAGTACCCCTTTAAGAAGACACATATTTCCAGACCTGGGTGACTGGGGGAATGGTGAGGTCAGTAACAGAAACTTCAGCAACAAAGAAGGCTCATGTCTGCGGAGGACCTGCTGCGTCTTCAGATTTGAACATGTTGAATCTGGAGTGCTAGCGGGACATGCAGACATGCGTGCACTAGTGGGAGATTGCATAAGAGCACATACCTGCAAACGGGCTCATCTGTACTGTTGGCAGGGCAGGAACAGAGGCCTAGACGTAGAGAATGGGCATGTGGACACAAGCGGGGAAGGGGAGGGCGAGATGAATTGGGAAATTAGGATTGACATTTATACAGGGCTTCCCTGGAGGCTCAGACTGTAAAGAATCTGCCTGCAATGTAGGAGACCCAGGTTCGATCCCTGGGTCAGGAAGATACCCTAGAGAAGGGAACGACAGTCCACTCCAGTATTCTTGCGTTGAGAATCCCATAGACAGAGGAGCCTGGTGGGCTACAGTCCATAGGGTGGCAAAGAGTCAGACACAGCTGAGTGACTAACAGTTTCGCTGTAGACATGGCCACGTGGAAAAGAGATGGCAGGTGGGAAGCTGCTGCACAGCGCAGGGAGCTCAGCTCAGCGCTCCGTGACTGCCTGGATGTGTGGGTGTGTGTGCGGTGGGAAGGAGATCCAAGAGGCGGGGATACGTGTTATACTTAGAGCTGACGCATTTCATTAGACAGCAGAAACTAACACAGCGTCGTGAAGCAATTACATGCCAATGAAAAGGTTCACACCTGTTCCTAACTCCTTCGTTAGTTGAATGTCTCCCTTTCTTTGTCTCTTCAGACTCTTTGCATTCACTCCTTCCCCTTTCTCCCTCCCTTCTTTCTGTTTTTTTTTTTATTTCCCCTCTCATTTCCTCTTCTAATCTTTTTAATCCTTTCCCTCTTTTTCTCAACTGAGTTAAAACATGCAGAAGTCTTTTTAAACTGAAAAGCTACAAAAATATAAGGGACTAATACTAATATTCTTTTTCTTCTCTAACAGTGGTTCTCAACTGGGGACGTTTTCCTCTCAGGGGACTCCTGGCAATGACTGAAGACATTTTTGTGTGTCATCCACTGGAAGGGTGTGATCCTGGCACCTCATGGGCCGAGGCCAGGAACACTGCTCTCCAACAATGCACACTCGCCTCCCCTCAGGTGTCAGTAGTGGCACGGTTGAGAAATCCCACTCTGTACCCTAGGTCTGGCAGTGACCACTTCGGCCTGGCTGAGTTCCACCTTGGCTCTAGTTCAAGCCAGGGAGATTGGCTTATTCAGTCAGAAGTCCGGCCGTTGTAGATGGAGGCATAGGAGAATCTGACATTTTTGTGATGGATTGTTTTTCAAATGTGAAAATAAGACCTAACCTTTATTGAGCACTTACTATGTGCTAGGCAATGGCAACCCACTCCAGTACTCTTGCCTGGAAAATCCCATAGACGGAGGAGCCTGGTGGGCTGCTGTCTGTGAGGTCGCACAGAGTCGGACACGACTGAAGCAACTTAGCAGCAGCAGGCATTTTTCAAAATGGTTTATACATATTTACGCAGCTATTCTTCCCAACCATCCTTTCAGGTAGGAACTAATTCACACAGGAAGTAGGTAGTTAAGCCAGGAAACAAATCCAGCCTAGGTCCTAAACCACACTCTTAAACACGTCACCCTGTTGCTCAATATAGCAAAAATGAGACTCTTAAGATGCTTGGCCTATTCTTTTAATGGTTTTCCTAATAGAGGCCTAGATTATAAAACTCCATTTATATTTTCTCACCAAGGCTTGCTTTTCTTAAGCTACTTTTAATTTTACAGTGACTAGGTGGGCTATGCTTCCATGGTCATAAAAGAGAGATTTTCATCTCTGCAAAGCTAATTACTACTAAAGGATTTAATTCAGCCTCACTAGCAAGACAATTGCTTTGTGCCTCAGTTTCCTCATCTGTAGATAAAAATATTAACTACATCATAGGATTTTTCACAAGGGTTAAATGAGCTAATAAAACCTCTTTAGCATATGTGCTCTTCAACATATGGTCCTTAGGTGGGTGCCAGTTACTGGTACATAGGAAGATAAGTATAGAAATTAAGAGTAAGAACTGAGAAACTTTGACAGCAATTTGCCAGAGTAATTTTATCTCTGTTAAATCTAACAGTTAAAAAAAGCTTCATTTTGCAATTTTTAATAAAAATTTCACTTTTCTAATAATACATTTTTATTTTACAAAACTGTCCATAACAGGTAGGAAATTAAAAAAAAAAAATACTGGTTCATCATCACAAATAGTATGCCAAGAACTGAATTAACATGTGTTGAACACTTAAAATGGCTCCCGACATTGAGGAAGCACTTAATAAATGTTAGTGAATAGTAATAATAGCACTAGATTCTAACAAAATGAGCTATCTATCCCAAAGATGTATGTTCCTGAGATTTATCTTCCACGTCATTGTAAGTTCATCCTCAGTTCTATTAAATCTCTTTTCCACAGTGTGAGCCATTAAAGAAAGTGCTACTATACTCCTCACTCATTTATCATATATTATCAGACACTAAATATTTTAACAGCTAGTGTCTGCCACTGGTCCCAAGGGGAGTATCACCAGCATCCTACACAGCTATTCTGGCTGCTATTCTGCCACAAAAGGTGACATAATCTTACACTGAACCCCAGCTGCCAAGGGATCTGTCTCCCTGACTCATCGTCAGGCTGATGTCAGGAAGACCAGAGCTGGATGGCAGTCTGTTCTTGTTGTTTAGTTGCTCAGTCATGTCAGACTCTTTTGTGACTCCCATGGACTGCAGCTCACCAGGCTCATCTGTCCCTGGGTTCCATTTCCTTTTCCAGGGGATCTTCCCGACCCAGGGATAGAACCCATGTCTCCTGCATTGGCAGGCAGATTCTCTACTGCTGAGTCACCAGGGAAGCCCCTGTGTTGTGCTGTTCTTGGTCGCTCAGTCATGTACTAATCTTTAAGACCCCATGCCAGGCCCCTCTGTCCATGGGGATGCTCCAGGCAAGAATACTGGAGTGGGTTGCTATGCTCTCCTCCAGGGGGTCTTCCCAACCCAGGGATCGAACCCAGGTCTCCAGCATTGCAGGCAGATTACTTACCATCTGAGCCACCAGGGAAGCCCCTAGACAGTAGTCAAAATAGATTCTACTCAGGATTATTGCAAAGTGAGAAAAGAGACCTTGGTATTGAAATGGGCAGCATTTCAAATACAGCATGGACAAGAGGGGATTTATAGTTGAGGAGCATTTGGGGGTCAGTGGATGGGAAATTACTAAGAGCAAACAGCAGGGGTCAGGAGATTCTGCTAAGATGACCTAACAGGATTCTTGCTGAAGACAAGTTACGTGATCAGCTATCACCTGTGAAAGCTGAGGAACATTCCCCACCCACCCCATCAGATATCAAAGGTGATCAGATGTTAAGGGCCAGGTGTTCTTGATAAAACTGGATTTTAGAAGGAAGTGCACAGACGAGCCTGGGCTTTCCAGGTGGCTCAGTAGTACAGAATCCTCCTGCCAACGCAGGGGAGGTGGGTTCAATCCCTGGGTCGGGAAGATCCCCTGGAAAAAGGAAATGGCAACCCACTCCAGTATTCTTGCCTGAGAAATCCCATGGACAGAGGATCTGGTGGGCTTACAGTCCATATGGTCGCAAAAGAGTCTTACATGACTTAGGGACTAAACGACAATAAGCACAGACAAGCCTAGGGAGAAGGTCCAGGATCCTGACTAAAGTTTGGTGGAGCAAAAAGTCTTGGTCAGAGGGAGACCACTGAGTCACCCTTCCTTCACCATCCTGGCATGGTCTGGTATCCCCTCCTTGAGAAGCTACACTCTCATCAGCCCAGGCACTATTAGATCAGTGTTCCTCAGTTTCCGTCAATACAGCATCAGAGGCACATTTCAAATTCCTGAGTCATAGAAATATTACTGTGGAATAGTTATACCTCTCCCTGATGCTGTTGATTGCCTACCTATTTTCATTTAGAGGATAAATGAAAGGGGTGTGAGAAGTAAAAAGAGAAAAATCCATTGCACGCAAGTGGTCCAGCTCATCTGAGCAGAGTGCACACTGACTTCTTCGAATTAATGTTTGCTTCCTTCCCTGTGACCTACTCTGTGCAGCCTATTTTCTCTTAAACCATTACAGGCGTATCGCCTGCTCTTCTGAAAGCCCCAGAGGTTTTACAAGGTCACGGACAGGCAGGTCCTGACTCTCTCCAGCCTCATTGTTCTTCCAAATTAATGCTGCCTGATACCCTCTGCTTCAAGAATCTCTTGAGAATCTGGTGATGCCCATTAGGATAACCGAAAGTGTGAGGACTTATTGGATATCAACACAAAGGTCTAAAACAGCTTTCCTGAAGACTCTCGCGGCTCACCAGGCCAGGTGCCAAAATGAAACTTCTTATGGAAGAGTGTTATATGAGCCCTTTTCTCCAAGAGCTTTTCCTCTGGAGTGGGAGTCAGGGCCCTTGGAGAAGCAGGACGCAGGGCTCACATTTTCCTCTTTATTGAAGCTCCCAGGGAGGGCTTCTTCTCCGCTTAATCATTCACATCATAATAAAATCTCTTTGCCCCAGAGGAACGTGACTAGATTTCTTTTGTTAAAATCTCATTAAAGCCTGCCTCAGCCTGTAATAATTTGTTAATAGATGGCAGTGCTACTTGGCTGCTATCGGTTTCCTTTCATCTCTTCTCTGGTCTCATAATTGTTGCCTTATCTCCAAGGCATTTGGTTGTCACTGAAGTGTAAACGACGCTACAGCCACTGCAGACTGGGAAGCCCACGTTATCTGTGAGGAAAGGGACGTTGCTCCTCTTTTTCCCTTTTTAAGAGCCTTCCTCTCCAGTTGAAAAATGTGTCTCTTCTCATAAAGCCAGGCCAGATGCCTAGGTATTTCCCCTGTTCAGTGGTGAGTTAAGCTTACCCACTGAGGGTCTCTCCCTTGGGTTGTGTCTTCACAAAACCATCACAGGCGGCAGTTTAGATTTTTTTAAAAGGTGCTTTCTTAGTGTGCCTCCAAATGGCAGCGACGAATGCATTTCCAGAGGCATGTGACAGATCCTGTCTGTGGGTGGGGAAGTTAAAACCTCAGGGGGGTCACGGTAGAAGTCACAGGGGGTTGTAGAGGTGGATACGCTTTATAAAATCTAGCCCCTGGAGATGGAGGACCATGAAATGATTTGGAGTACCTGGCCTCTGGCTGAATTGTGGGAGGCTCTGGTGTGGTAAGTTTAAATAGAGGCACAAAGTACTTGTACCCCACACCAGATCTACTGGGCTGAGTATTCCTTCATATTTTATAAAGCAGGGTGAGTGAGGAGGGATGGGTTGGTGTTTTCATTTGTACTGCTGTATCTGTTGATCAGTTCCTGCCATGAATGAAAACATAGACATGATGGCTGAGTCACACAGCCATTCCCCTCATCTCTCCAGTAGTTATAAGGGTAAAAATTCTTCTGATGATTTGATAGGGCATATGGAATTCCACAGAGAAGGAAATGGCAACCCACTCCAGTATTCTTGCCTAGAGAATCCAGTGGACGGAGGAGCCTGGTGGGCTGCTGTCCATAGGGTCACACAGAGTCAGACAGGACTGAAGCAACTTAGCAGCAGCAGCAGCAGCATGGAATTCCACTATTACTACTACTAACAACATCAATAGCTAACATTTACTGAATACTTCCTCTCCACCAGGCACTGTTCTAAGATCAAATATCTTTACTTGTGTTTATTCCTTTACCCGGGCTTCCCAGGTAGCACTAGTGGTAAAAGAATCTGCCTGCCAATGCAGGAGACGCAGGAGATACGGGTTCAAACCCTGGTTCAGGAAGATCCCCTGGAGTAGGAAATGGCAATTTGCTCCAGTTTTCTTGGCTGGAAAATTCCATGGACAGGGGAGCCTGGCAGGCTATAGTCCATGGGGTCGTAAAGAGTCAGACAGGATACACACACACACCCACACGGAGGTGGGGGGCGTGGGGATGAAGCAGAAGAAACTGTCTGAGAAGGTTTCCAGGTTTGGCGTTTAAAGTGATTGGGTGGATGCTGGAGCCAATATAAATAATTCAGGTGGAAGAACAGAAGAGTCTTACTAAATTTTGATTTGCACATGCTAAGTGGGTCTTGAGTGGAGAACACTGAACTAAGACTGTTGAACCTGCCATTGGAGGTGAATATTTCTTGCTCAGAACAAGAGCTGAGACCAGAGACAAAGACTTGGAAGGTTTCAGCCTAAAGATGGCACAAGTGAGATTGTGTGATTATCCAGATCTGAGGCAAAAAGGGTACAAGGATTGAGCACTTAGGGAGGACAGTGTGTGGGACAGTGTGTGGAAGAGCTCATACAACTCTGGAACCTCTCTGCTAACGCCATGTTGGGAACGTCTTGGTACCCTGGTTGTTTCTTCCTGGTGGCAACAGGATAAAAACAAACAAAAGAGCCCTTCTGTTTGCCTTTGAGGATAGCAAGGAAGAGTGTAGTTAATGAGGAAATAACCTCCTAAGAAATCAGTCCTGAGGAGAAAAGAGGCCTGCGAAGACTAGGTATGAAGGACAGCTGGTAAAGCGTGGAGGGGCTTCTGGGAGATGAAGGAAGGGGATGCAAGGCCCCTGGAGCTGGGCTGAGAGAGTGCTTGCCTGGCGGGAGACCTCCGTGTTTTCTGACCTGGTGGTCTGAGCTGAACGGACTTATCGTCTTCCAGGCAACATGGATAATGTCGCCAGATCACGAGAAGCTGACTGCTATAAATGCCAAGTTGGTGCCAAAGGGACTTTGTTCTCTGGTAGACATGGCTTGAAAGGCCCACAGAGGAATGGGCAGTCATTCAACAAGATCACTTCGGGTCCTCTGTGCTGAGAAAGAAGAGGTGGGTTTATCTCACCTCAGAATCTTCACCTTCGTGTATGCTTTTTCTTTTTCCTTCTCAAATAGAAGAAAATCTACCATGAAGACACCCTGAAGGCTGTTAACTTGGTCTTGTGGAGACCAACTGTCTGGGCTGTGTGAGATGTACCATTCGAAGCGTGCAGGTTTGGAAGCTCCTTAATGACAAGGACTGGAACTTCTACTTACTAAATTTTCCTTTGTCAGACTATGAACTGGCAATATCGTCTTCAAACCCACTTTTTTTACTTTCTGGAACCACAGTCATCCTAACTCTACCACATCTATATTCTATTTTCACTGGGTCCCAGGGCCTCCATCCAAACTCATTTGTGAGAAAGTCTCAAATCTCTTATGCTGATAAGTGCTTAACAGAGCTGCCATATACAACCTTGCAGACTGGCACTGTGCAATTCTAAGAGGCTTAATGGGTGACACTTCCTGGTGATACCTTGCACTAGGCAAAGGCAAATCTCCAGCCAAGGAACAAATCTGAAATGTGGGATCTTAGTCATCACTTGAGCAGAAGAGGGGCTTCTGAGAAGGACCAGGGACACCTCCCCCAGTCCCTGAAATCAAGTAAGTAGCTACTTCTTCCAATGACAGAAGACAGTTCTTGCTCCCAGAGTAACCTCAGAGGCCATTAAGTCAATCTCCTGTTGCCAATTAAAAAAAAAACAACAATTGACATTATGTTGGAAGATAGTGTGTGTCAGCCATTTGCCTTCTCTGTAGACCTCCAGCGTTTCTCCTCCACTAAGGCTAACTTTCCCACAGAGATTTTTATATAAGGCAAAGTCATTTTTGCTCATTGAGCTTGTGGGATTTTTCTACTTCTCAAGTAAATACTTTTGGTGAAATAGGTCCAGCTCTTTGGAATACAAATCCTTAGCTCGAGGTTGCTTGAGTGGAAATTTTTAACAAGCCATTCCCTCAGCTCCAGAGCCATGCAAAATGTGACTTTTCTTAATGTGTGTGTTCTCACAGAAGCTAATAAATGGACATTCCTCTCGTATGGACGTATCCTGTTACTCAGCTTGATCCTAATATCACTGGCAAAAGCCCATTTGCTGCACTAGCAAACAGCTGAATTCATTATGTCCAGCCACATGAATAATCCCCAGACAGATTCTTGTTGACACAGACAGAACGCCCGTCGCTGAGGGATGACAAGGCTGCCAGGTGGAGCAGTCGGTGTTGCCATGGTCCCTCCTGCTGCTCCTGAGGTGTCCCACTAATAAGAAGTCACCACTTGCTGCTGATACAGTGATGGATGGCAGACTCATGACATCTCATTATTTCTGAGACAAAGGGGGTGTGGGGGAAAGGACACCAGGAAGGAATGAATAATCTCCAGGTTTGGGCTGGGGGGTGGGGATTGATGATCAGCAGAAGATGAAAGAGTTGAGTTAACCATACGTGCAATCACTCAGGGAGCTGAAAAACAGGCCTTCAGTATGCAGCCAGTTGCACAGGGTAATCCTGGATTTTCAGGTTGATTGGGCTCCCTGAAGGACATCTGGTCTCCTCTCTGCCTTGGGGCTGAATCATCCCCACACCCACACCTGCCTAGGTTGGGAAGACTTCACTGAAAGGAGACTGCATGGTCACCCCATCACTCATTCAGCACATCCCATAGAACAAATTTGAGAAGGACTGCTGGATTCAAGCATGACAACCCTTGAGACAGAAAGCACCCATCATGTCCTGGGAGAATTCCAATGGTCAGTTGAGCCTTGCCTTGTGGAGCATGAACAACCCTGCAGGCTACCAGGCAGTCTTCTCAGAAACCCTTTCGTGGCCCCAAGCTACCTCTATTTTCCAGACGATTCCCAGACTGGTCCGTGGAAGGTAAAAGCATACCACCAGTCCACACCAGCACATCTGATTGTACTTCCCATTGTATTCAAGAAGGAGTTAATTACTGGCGTCTTCATTCTTCTAAGTGTTACTGTCCCAGATGACTGTGTCCCTTGCTGGTTCTCAGCAAAGTTATTTTCTTCTTGGGTTGTCCTTGAACGTCAGGCGTCTAGTCCCCTACCTCTTCACTGAAAAACCTTCTCCATGAAGCTCTTTCCAAAACAAGCCTTCAGCCCAATGTAGTTTCCACCACCTTGTATTCCTATAGCAGTTTGTATGCTACTGCTACTCCACTCATATCCCATGGACAGAGGAGCCTGGGGGGCTACAGTCTATGAGACTGCAAAGAGTCAGACAAGACTGAGCATGCATGCATGCACCACTGTTACTCCACTCATTCATTCATTCATCCAACTAGTACCTACTGGATACTTACTATTTGTAGACCAGGCATTGTTCTAGGCCAAGGGGACATAGTTATGAATAAGACAGATGACATCACGATCTCACGGAGCTTACAGTCTAGTGGGGGAGATCTTCAGTAAACAAGTCCCATCGACTGTGGCTGAGAGTCAACAATTTTTACAGCCAAAGAAACAAAAATTATAAGCCCTCCAAATTCTCTGATTCAGTCCTGGTTCAAATCATAACAACAGTTCACAGCAATGTTTGACAAGCCTTGGTTTGAAACAAATGTCTATCTTAATAAACAGTGTCTTTACACTGTTTGAAGTGCTTTCCTGAAGCTGCCAATCTCCAAAATTATTTTATGATCCCAAATTCCCCACTTCTCCTTCTCCAACCAGAATCTTTATTCTTAGAGGGCAGCTGCTTAACTAAGTATGAGAAAGCAAGCAAGTTTATTGAGTTAATTCTTACTAATGTGTGAATGACTAGTTCACACATAGCTCTCAAAGTGTTTTTGACATTTTGTGATAATCTTTACTGACCCTAAATAATATCTAGACTTTTTCAGTCCTTATTATAAATTGGAACAGGGAAGGCAATATAAGCTGTGAGTTTTCTTGAGAACAGAAGCCATCTCATTTTGGGGTGCTCAGTTGTCTAGCCCAAATGATTGGGAATTAATCAACATTTATTGAATTCAAAAGAATGGAGAAACACAGAGAAAGATGATAGGAAGAGAAAGGCAGAGGGTAGGAGAGCAAGAAAAGTGAAGAGAAGGAGAAAAAGAAGAAAGGAAAGAGAGGAAGGCAAGAAACCCAGAAGGAGGGAGAAAGAGAACCAACAGAGCCCAGATTATTTCTTCTGTGGTCAAGGCCCTCAGAGAAACTGTAGCAAGGAGGAGTCTATTCCAATAGAAAAGGAAAAAAACTGCTGCTGCTTCAGAGAGCCAACAGGAGAATGGAGCCAGGAAATGCCGAGCCCTAAGGATAGATACTGATCAAAGCCATAAATTTCTCTTTTCCAGCACGATACAAATGACTCATGACAGATGACTGGCCACTGTCAATTAGCCTCCCTGAGGGGCCCCTGGACCCAGAGGAATGGATCCATTATTACCTAACAAGCACAGGAACTCAGGAACTAACCCTGTTAGGGTTATAAAAATTGATCTCTGTAAATTCAATATAATTAAAGAGTCTGCATTCATCCATAGAAGGCCGCAGTGGAATTTTCCACTGAACCTGAACTAAAAGGGAAACTTGAGAGAGAAGTGGAAGTAAGGAGGCAGGGAGCCAGGACCACCAACTTTCTTTTGGATCTTAGGAAATAAGAGGAGAAATCATTTTAGACACTAGAGAAAGAAATGAAGCAGCAGAGTCTGGAAACAGGGCACCCAAGAGAGCACATACTCCAGCATTCAGAAAGAGATGGGCTCAGGCACTCTGCACAAGAGAATCCTGGAGAAAGATGAGCCAAAGGGAGTTGCCATTGTCTTTGCTAAGATACACCTCTCAAAGTACAATCTGTATGGTCTGTGGTGGGTCTTCTCTAGACAGGTATATAAGAATAGGTCTGCTCAGTTCACAGCCAATGAAAGTATATGCCTTTAAATGTTCACTTCGATAGGCACCAAGAATGAAACCATGATGCCTGGATTTAGAGTCAAGTGGAATCCTGATCTGAGCACTCACTAGTTTTATGACCTTGGTCATAAAATTTCTCTGTTCCTTAATTTCTCTACTCCTCCATTTCCTCGTCTGTAAAATGGAGAAAATGCCCTCTCTGTCTACCATTTAATGAGTTTTCTACTGCCAGATACCACGCGGTCTAATAATCTTTACTCTTCACTACCACCCCAAGAGGTAGGTGTTATTATCTTCTGTTGACAGGCGAGGAAAACAAGGTTTAAAGAGATTGCAGCAACTTGTCCAAGGTCACAGAGCTGCGAAGTGTTGGAACCGATACTCCGTCTAACTTCAGGGTCTGCAGCCTCACGCTGGGTGGCATTGCCCGTCCAGTTGTCCCAAGACCATGGAGATGAATGAAGAGGGAGGTTATCCACATTTCTGTTTAAACACAGCTGAAGGAGTACCCCTTTCCCCCATCCCAGCAAGATCTATAGAAAACAGGGGTCCTCTCCTGCTTCTTTCTCAGTTAACAGATGGCATGGAGGCTTTTCTTCTAGCTGGCTTTGTTTTGGCTTAGTGGCATAGATCGTTCTAAACTTAAGGGCTGGGAAACATGAATCTCAGCCCCAAGGTCTCCAGTGAACAGAATTATTACGAGGAATTGCCATTTGTCAGGCTTCCTCATTACCCTCCACAGGGCGAGGGCACTGCTAAAGCATGGACCTGTTTCTATGGACCATAGGCAACTACAACCTTGGAATTCAACCTCTCCAGCTTATTAGGACAACAAATTACCCAGGATGAGAACTGCAGTGCATTCAGATGGAAAATGGTGTCTTCTTTTTAATGAAGTGATTTAATTAGGAGCCATTTCCCATCAGCTGGGGTGTCAGAGCACAGCTCGGGCAGCCACTGAGAAAAGCACCAGGCC
This sequence comes from Bison bison bison, assembly GCF_000754665.1. Lineage (NCBI taxonomy): Eukaryota > Metazoa > Chordata > Mammalia > Artiodactyla > Bovidae > Bison > Bison bison. Next base: position 2,306,101 of record NW_011494639.1, on the reverse strand, counting down.
TCTGCCTTGCCGGCTCCCTCCTTTCTGCTGCCGCCTCTCGGAGAAGGAGGAAATTGAAATCACTTTAGGAAAGCACAGTTCAAGCTGGGAAAGGAGGCAGATCAGGCCTGAGGGCCATGTTGTACAGTCTTCGAGAGAGTCGATTGTCTCAGGCTGTGCTTCTCCAATCTGTAGCGCCCTTCTCCAGCACAAGGATTTTTCAAGCTTTTTTGCTTCTTGTGCTTCTGCATTCTGCTCCTTGCCCCTAGTCATGACCTCCTGCAGCTCTGGTGGCTGAGAAAGCAAAACAATTTGCAAAGAGATCCTTGCTGAAAGCCTATGACTCTGAAGGATGTTCAGGGTGGAGAACTGTGGGAGGTTGAATCAAGTTTGGTTTGTGCTGTCCAGAGCCTGAAAAGTCTCTAATGGCATTGGCAATCTAATTATAAGTACATATAAAAGCCCATGTTCCAGGCCTTCCCTGGCAGTCCAGTGGTCAGGGATCCATGCTTCCACTGCAGGGGTCACAGGTTTGATGCCCGGATGGGGAGCTCAGATCCTACGTGCCTTGTGATGCCCCCCACCCCCAGCCCCAAAGAAAGCCCGGATTCCATTCTGGACAAGCTTGACTTGCACATTTTTGGTGCACTGCCATTGTATTTTCAGCACTCAAATATGCAGAATTTGTATCTTTAGGCTATGTCATTCTGCATCATCCATCAGAGTCTCCAGCCGTCTCTCACAGAGCTGGGAATAAGCAGGGTGAGAATCTCCCAAACCCCAGTGGGAATTTTGTTTTCTTTGCAAATTCCTAGAAGGAAGAGGATAAAGATGAGGTTTAGGATTAGCGACCGCAAAAATGTACAACAGTGCTGAGAGGCTCAGAGCTCCATGAGTTTAGTCAGGAAAGAACTCATGGAGAAAGAGAGCTTTGAACGTGGTTTGAAAATCTTTGACAGATCTGTGGCTCCCTTTATGCATATTTAAACTTTTTTTTTTTTAACCTAAGAAAACCCAATAGTCCCAATTCTTTTCTGCTCACTTATGGAATGTGGCATACACATGTAATCTTTCAAAGGGAAATATTTGCTCACACTGTTGTAAGAAAGTATTCCTTTTTGTTCGATGTGCAGCTGTGATGGCTTCTGAGTAATGCTGTCACCTAGAGCAGTGTTTATCAAAAACTGAGCTGAGCTGAGACCTTTTAGTGGGTTGTAAAGGTCAACTGAGTGGGTCATGACCAGCACTCTTTAAAAGGAGATATCGAATGGAGGAGAAAAAAATAGCAAATAATTTAGGACTGTAGGTGCACTCTTGCACAAATACTGACTCACATTATAAAATGCACTTCTTACAGCCTAAATTTGGCATCAGAAGACCTAGGTTCTAATTTTGGTTCTTCTATTAACTGGGCTTTCCTGGTGGCTCAGCTGGTAAAGAATCTGCCTGCAATGCAGGAGATCCTGGTTCGATTCCTGGGTCAGGAAGCTCCCCTGGAAAAGGGCATGGCAACCCACTCCAGTATTCTTGCCTGGAGAATCCCATAGATAGAGGAGCCTGGCGGGGCACAGTCCAGAGGGTTGCAAAGAGTTGGACACGATTGAGTGACTAAGCACAGCATTTACTCTGCAACCAGAAGCAAGTACCTAACATCCCTTCCCTAAACTTGACTTTCAGGATCTGTAAAATGAAGGGCTCTGGTAAAATTCTATGCTTCAGTAATTCCATAAAATAGGAAGAATAGAAATTTATTCCTGCACAAATGTACTACAGCCCAAAGTCAAGTAGAAATGGGTTGAAGGTTGTTTTTTTGGAGTATAGTTGCTTTACAATGTTGTGTTCATTTCTACCGTACGGCGAAGTGAATCAGCTATATGTATATATATCCCCTCTTTCTTGGATTTCCTTCCCATTTAAGTCACCACACAGCACTGAGTAGAGTTCCCTGTGCTATGCAGTAGGTTCTCATCAGTTATCTATTTCATACATAGCAGCAATAGTGCATATATATCAATCTCAGTTCTCCCAGTTCATCCCACTTCCCTTCCCCCCTTGGTATCCATATGTTTGTTCTCTTTATCTGTGTCTCTATTTCTTCTTTGCAAATTGGTTCATCTGTAACATTTTTTCTAGATTTCACATATATACGTTAATATACAGTATTTGTTTTTTCCTTTCTGACTTACTTCACTCTATATGCCAACCTCTAGGTCCATCCATGGCTGCAAATGGCACTATTTCATTTCTTTTATAGCTGGGCAATAGTCCATTGTATATATGTACCACATCTGTTTTATCCATTCATCTTTTAATGGACATTTAGGTTGCTTCCATGTCCTGTCTATTGTAAATAGTGCTGTAATCAACATTGGGGAACATATATCTTTTTGAATTATTATTTTCTTTGGGTACATGCCACCCAGGAGTGGGATTACTGGGTCATATGGTAGTTCTCTTTTTAGTTTTTTAAGGAAGCTCCATCCTGTTCTCCATAGTAGCTGTACCAACTGACATTCCCACCAACACTGTAGGAGGGCTCCCTTTTCAGTAGCAAGTGTTTTTAATTATCTGCATGTGGCTCCTTCAATGACATCTATATGGCCACTCAAGATTGGCTAAGATAAGCCTTCAGATCCATCTAGCCACACTGTCCAAGGAATGCTAAGCTTACTGCAGGTTTTATGGAAAGATATCAAATTATGATAACATTTTAAAAATAAGTATGTCAAAGACAGAAATCCTAGTACAGGATTGCTTGTGGTCTAAGCCTCTCCTCTACCAAAACTTCATCTCCCTGAAAAAAGAAGTATAACAAGAAACTCAAAGCTTTGTGGAGCTGGAGACCATGCCGTGTGAGGGTTGATACACTCCCTGTTGGTCCACTTTCACATGCAATGTCACGGATGCATTCCGGAATGAGAGCTTCCCTTTACAGGTTCTGCACCCCGGGCTCCTCCTCACTTCTCTGCAATTGACCAAGAGTTTGACTTTCACCCTCACTGGCGACCCCCAGGCCACAGTTTGTCAACCCCAAGTCTAGGTGATCCCCAAAGTCTCTTTAAGTTTCAACAGTTCCTTTAGGTTAGAAGTGAATTACTTGGATATCAGATACACAATACATTAAATGTAAGATCCCAGATGTAAGAACGCCAGCAGTTTACTTGTTTTTTAGATCGCTTTTTTCTCTGGCTGTCAGTCAGGCCTCAAGTGCAATCCGCCACGGCATTGCTCTGTGGATCAGTCCTAGCCTGAGTCAGGATTTTGCTGAGAATTCATGACCATCAGTTCTCACAGGCACACATTTCAGATGGCCCAGCCAATTTCCTGTATATCCTACACGTAGAGCATTGCAATGTCCTTGAACCTGTTCCCCTCTAACCTCTGAAACTGAAATGTAACGGAACTTGATTTAAGTCCACATAGTTGATTACAGCACAATAATTGTAATGTTTTGTAATTATGTAATTGTTTATCTCTTTCATTACACGGTGAATAACTTGAGGTGCACAATTTTGTCACTCTATGGTGAGATTCCCCTCCAGCAAGAGCAGCTCTGGGCACATTCCAGGCTCTCAATAAATGCAACTGAAACTCAGCTCATCACTGGGAAGAGAAAAAATGGGATCTGAAAGAACAAGTAGACTACTGGAGTGCCTACATCTGGGATCTTACGTTTAAATGCATTGTGTATCTGGTATCCAAGTAATTCACTTCTAACCTAAAGGAACTGTTGAAACTTAAAGAGACTTTGGAGATCACCTAGACCTGGGGTTGACTATGCCCTGGGTGTCAAATTCAGTCTCCCACTTGTTTCTATAAATCAGGTTTTGTTGGAACACAGCCATGCATTGTCCACAGCTGTTTTGTCCTACAGCTGCAGAGTTGAATCATTACAACAGAGACCGTATGACCCACCAGGCCTGAAATACTTATCTAGCCCTTTACAGAAAAGGTTTGCTGGCCCCTGATCTAGACAGAACACCACTTTAATTTTACATGCAAGGGCACTGAGGTGGGAAGAGGAAGTGACTCATTAACAGCACGCTCTGTGTCTCCACACCCCTGTGTCATCTTCTTCATTATCTCACTCTTCCTTCACCTGAATAACAAGAACTCACTTGGGAGATTTGATTCAGAAGAGCCAGAAAACTGTTGTGAGTTCCTCTGCTTTGCCAAGGAAACATCCCTGAGCCTCTCAGAGCTGCCATGTGATGTCTTCTTTTCCCACGCGTGTCCATCTGAAGCAATGGTAGGGTTTCCACCTGAACCTGAACTCTGTCCACCCTGGATTCAGACAGTGTGAGTTTGGAGAATCACAGCCCTGGGCCTTCTAAGAGGGCTTAGAGTTTGAAGAATCATAGCATGGCCTCCCAGAAGAGAGTTCATCTTATGGGCTTCCCAGGTGGCGCTAGTGGTAAAGAACCTGCCTGCCAATGCAGGAGATGTAAGAGTCGTGGGTTCCATCCCTGGGTCGGGGAGATCCCCTGGAGGAGGGCATGGCAATCCATTCCAGTATTCTTGCCTGGAGAATCGCATGGACAGAGGAGCCTGCCAGGCTACAGACCATAGGGTCGCACAGAGCCGAACACGACTGCAGCGACTTAGCATGCATGCATAAGGAGCAAAGGGTAGAGCTGCACAAGTCTGGGTCCAAGTGGGAGGAATAGAAAACACAGGTGTTCTTCCCGCCAGGTACTCAGGACACCTGCCCGAGCTCCAGGGAGAAAGGCTGCAACAAGGAAAGAATTAAAACTAAGCGAGCAAGATTTCCTTGGTGGTCCAGTGCTTAAGACTCCATGCTTCTATTGCAGGGGGCACAAGTTCGATCCCTGGTCTGGGAACTAAGATCCCATATGCCACCTGGTGCAGTCAAAAGAATAACAACAACAACAACACAACCCCTAAGTGAGTGGTTCCACAGCGCCTGGCAGGGCACCGAGGGTGTAAGACAGACGGGATTTGTGACCCCACTGCAGGAGGCTGTGGCACAATGAGTGGTGGTGTGGTTGCCTCCAGGCAGCTTCATGGGCACATGTGAGCTCTCTCACAGAACCCAGCCCAGCAGGCTGGGGCAGGACTGGAGAAAAACTATGGATGTTAGTGATCACCCAGCGGACTCTTCTATCTGCGCACATGAAACACCCCTTGGGGACCCCTAGAACCATGGCGGGGACTCTGATGAGGCTGGAGGGTTCATAGCAGCAAATGGGACTAAAAAGGTGAAATGCTATTGTTTCTATCCCTGGCCAGAAGAGCAGGTAACACTGCGCGTGACTACTGCCAATCCCCCAACCTGCCCCAGCTGGTGTGAGAGCGCCTTAGAGGGCGAGTCTGGACTCTTCCCAAGTCATATCCTCGGATGTGGACAGTTAAGCCTCCCGAGCTCTGCTGTTGAGTTCATTAACCCTGGTTCAATAGGGCAGGGATAAACTCCAAGTCATCTAACAAGCAATTGCCTCACTGTCAGTTGCCGCTGCCTATAAATATAGTCAATGCAGTTGATGGTATTGGCACAGCCAACCTAAACTTGAGTGGGATCCAAAGGAAATGCTGTTGGCCTGTGAGGGGAAAAGCGAAAGAGAACAAACACTTGCTTAACAACCGTGATTCCCATTTATAGTAGGACATATTGGCTCATAAATAGCGCTTAAAATAAGTTATTCACTCCACTTGAGTTTTTACTGCCACAAACTAAAGACCATGGAGGGAGGTGTAAAAATGGCAAGACTGAGGGCAGGGAAAGCAGGCAGCGTCTGCAGTTTGGGTTTGATATAATTTCTTTATATAACGCCTTTATATATATATACATACGGGCTTCCCTGGTGGCTCAGCTGGGAAAGACTCCGCCTGCAATGCGGGAGACCTGGGTTCAATCCCTGGGTTGGGAACATCCCTTGGAGAAGGGAAAGGCTACCCACCCCAGTATTCTGGCCTGGAGAATGCCATGGACTGTATAGTCCATGGGGTCATATAGAGTCAGACATGACTGAGAGACTTTGATTAAGTCTTATCTAAGACTTAATGACTTGCTGTATATATAAAGAATATATGTTCTTTAGATATTCTTTATACATATATTTTATATTAAATAAAATATTTATTTAAAATATAGACTATGTATTTGGCTGCGCCTGGCCTTAGGTGCAGCACACGGGATCTTTAGTTGTGGCATGTCCAGATGATCTAGTTCCCTGGCCAAGGGTTGAATGTGGACCCCCCTCCACTGGGAGCATGGAGTCTTACCCATTGGAACACCAGGGAACTTCGGGTTGGATAACTTCTGGGAACGATTTTCTAGGCTTACCCATGATCATATGTGGTGAGTTTATTTGTATGCAAATGATATGAAGAAAAATTACCTAAAAGTTGGAAATAAGACAAAAAATATTACACGTGCCCTTTAGTGTCATGCCATCACACTGTCTAACAAGCCGACCTAAGGGCCATCTGATGCTCGAAGAGAAGTAACCTAGTTAGACTTACGAATTATTAATGATCCAGGCCCAGATTCTCTAGGAGACATTAACTTCAGAATATTGCTAGGCTACAAATGTCTTGTATTCAGTAGAAATGCAAATGAATTCTGTCAGCTAGAAAATGTAACCTCAAAAGGTCTGATCTTATTGCCACACGTGACATTAACTAGCTTTATCTACTGTGCAAACTTACTTCCACATCCTTTCTTTTAAGGATCAGATGAAACAGCCCCTTGTATTCCCCTGTGATTGGGCTTTGTCATCCTGCTGATTCTCTAATGAATTATATAAATCTTTGACTATATGTCTGTATGAGAATCTTGGTTTTTAATCTATTTATTTTAATTGCAGGCTAATTATTTACAATATTGTAGTGGAAAATCCCATGGACGGAGGAGCCTGGTGGGCTGCAGTCTGTGGGGTCGCTGAGAGTCAGACACGACTGAGCGACTTCACTTTCACTTTTCACTTTCATGCATTGGAGAAGGAAATGGCAACCCACTTCAGCGTTGCCTGGAGAATCCCAGGGACAGGGGAGCCTGGTAGGCTGCCGTATATGGGGTCGCGCAGAGTCGAACACGACTAAAGCGACTTAGCAGCAGCAGCAGCAGCAGCAGTGGTTTTTGCCATACATTTTATAGAACCGCACCCCCCCCCAAAAAAAAAATCACTGTGGGCTTCCCTGTTTGTAATTATCCATCTTACTCTTGGTGCATCATAAATTGGACTCATCTGGCTTTCATTTCTCAGCTGGCAGTTTAGACAAACTGTTTTTTGTTTTTTTAAAGAATGAAAGTTTCTTTTATTTCTACTATGAAGCTAATTCACTTCAGCAGGTTCCTTAGTGACCTTTTGGGCCCAGCGTTGTACTGGTTACTCCATGAATTACAGAAGAAAGGTCAGAGCCCTCTCCTTAGGTATCTCACAGATCAGTTGAATAGATGAATCTTATGCATTTTTAAATAGTCATCAGCGTTGAGACATGCCCGTGATAAGCTCAGACCAACTAGCTACCTTGAGCTCTGAGGCTAATCTAATTTTACTCAAGGATTCAGAAAAAAAGGTAGCAAGAAAGATGAGTGTGGCTGTGACAAGTTTCTGCCTCTCTTGGCTCTCGCCCAACTCATCGGCCTGGGAGATTGATTTCCCCTCCAGCCAGCATCTTGTTCAGCATTTCTGCTCATCATGCCCCTGGCACTGCTTCCTTAGAGGACTGTCCATCATCCCTAAACCATCACTGGTCCTCTTGATAGATCAGCAGACAGATGCTGGAGATACAGATGGAAATTCAGAAAATATCACCTGATTCACAGACTCATTCCTTCCTTCTTGTTACTTTGCTTGGCTTCTGACATCAGAGAGAATCATCAGGCAGTCTGGCAGTGAATCAGGAGGAGTGTGTGTGTGTGTGTGTGTGTGTGTGTGAAAGATAGGGATGGGAGCACCTGGACTAAAAGGGAGAAGATTTCTGGTATGAATTTGAAGGAAGAAAGCTTCTAAATGGGGTGTCCTCTAACTTCTCTGAATTTTTATAAGTCCCTCTTTTAGAAAGGTTTTAGAGAATGAAGCTGACAGTACAGTCTCTTCAAGGTCAGAAACAAAGGCCAGTGTGTTCATTGTTGAATCAAACAGAGAAGGGGTGGAGAGTGGGCTTCGGCACCCACATGTCCATTGGGATGAAAGGATAAGAACTGGGTGGGGTTAAGTGGGGAGGAGGCAGAGATACCACAGACACTTTTGGCCAAACTTCCATTAAACAACTTTATCAATGAAACCTAGCTGGGGTCTCCCAGTCCCTTCAGATCCAGATAAGGTCTGTTTGAAATGTCTGCATTATTCCAAAGTGGGAGCCCCCTCCCAGATTTCTGTGAACTATTAGGGGCTGTATACGATCTCGCCCATCTCTGGCTCTCACTTTCTGCCCCTGCTGAGTTCGTGTTGTCTGCCCTACCTCTTATGACTGTTCCTTCATTTTCACCCGGCTTTAACCCAAACATGGAAGCAGAACTTGGTCCCCTTTCCATAAAATAACCATTCACACAAGGAGATGAAAGAGATTTACAGGCAGCAATAGAAACTATTTAAAATTGAATAGTGAAAGTCCCTTGGCCACACTGCCCTATTGCCCTGCTAGCTCCTAAATCCTCTTGCTCTCTTACGCAAGGCAGTGTGGTACAGTGGTTTTAGGGTCATGAAGGCTGCCTGCTGGAGTTCATATCCTAGTCTAACCCTCACCAGCTCTACACGTTAGGTAAGTCCCTTCACCTCACTGTGCCTCAGTCTTATCATCTGTAAAGCGGAGATAATAATCCACTTACTTCATAAAGTAGTGAGAGCATGAAGGAAGATATATATGCGAAAGCACACTGGAGAGTGTATGGCATCACTGGGTACAAGATAAATGTAAATCCAAACCACAAGGAGCTACTACTTCATACCTGGATGGCTAGAACTGGAAGTTCAGATAATAACAACTGTTGGTGAGGATGCAGAGAAATCTGATCACGTTACATCCGAATGTGATGTGAGATGGGTCAGCTGTTTTGGAAACCAGTCTGGCAGTTCTTCAAATGGTTAAACGTAGATTTACCACACGTCTCAGAAATTCTACTCTAAGAGAAATGAAAACACAATAGCTTGTACCTGAGTGTTTGCTGTTTAGTTGCTAACTCTTTGCAATCCCTTTGTCCATGGGATTTCCAGGCAAGAATACTCGAGTGGGTTGCCATTTCCCTCTCCAGGGGATTTACAGAAGCACTATTCATAATAGCAAAACGTGTAAACTATCTAAATGTCTATCAGCTGACAAGTGGATAAACAAAATATGGTATAACCACATAATGAGGTATTATTCAGCCACAAAAAGGAATGGAGTATTGACACATGCTGTAATGTGGAAGAATCTTGAAAACATTATGCTACACAAAAGAAGTCAATCACAAAAGCCCACATGCTGTATAATCTTTTCAAATGAAATGTCCAGAACAGGGAAATCTCCAGAGAGTAGATTAGTAGCTGCTTAGGGCTGAGAAGTGGTGGTTGCTAAAGGAGTTTAGAGCTAAAGGATATGGGTTTTTTTGTAAAGTTGGTGAAATGTACTAAGATGACCACAGTGATGTTTCCATATAACCGTGAATATTCTAAAAAACAACTGAATTGTATACTTTAAGTGCGTGAATTGTATGGTATGTGAACTATATCTCCATAAAGTTTTTTAAAAAGAAAAGAGAGAGGATGTATATTTATATTTACAGCAGTACCTAGCACATAGAAGGGGCTTCCCTGGTGGCTCAGATGGTAAAGAATCTGCCTGCAATGTGGGAGACCTGGGTACGATCCCTGGGTTGGGAAGATCCCCTGGAGGAGGGCATGGCAACCCACTCCAGTATTCTTGCCTGGAGAATCCCATGGGCAGAGGAGCCTGGTGGGCTACAGTCTGAAAGGTTGCAAAGAGTCAGGCACGACTGAGCGACTAAGCACAGCACATAGATGAGTCCTGAGAGGAAACCATGCAACATTCAGATGAGTCGTGTGTGTGTGTGTGTGTGTGTGCTTGGAATTTTCCAGCTAAGAATACTGGAGTGGGCTGCCCTTTCCTTCTCCAGTGGATCTTTCTGACTCAGGGACCGCAC